>NC_090394.1:40383366-40566116 GCF_036365525.1 Heterodontus francisci | reverse complement strand
TGGGCCCCACATTGCTTCTCACCACCCGTCTTTTTCTGAATGAAATTGTAAAAATTGTTGTGTTGATTTTGATGTCCCTTAAGTTTCTTTAATAATTTATTGCTATCTGTTTTGTCACCTGTTGCTGCTCTTTGCATCTTTCCTATTTGCCAGGATTTATACTATTTTTTGTATTTTTGTATGCTTTTTCTTTTAAGTTTTATGTTGTCTCTTGCCTCTTCAATTGTCCATGTCTGTCTCTTATGGCAAGTAGAACTCTTGCCCTTTATTGGTTTAAACTGGTTCTGTATCATTAAATTCTTTTTCGAACACCTCCCACTGATCTTCTGTTGTTTTACTCATTCAGAGATTTGCGCAGTTTACTGTGGATAGTCTTGGTCTCATCCCATTGAAGTCTGCCTTAACTAAATCTAGAATCTTATGGCTGTTTCACGTTTCTTCCTTTCAAACTCTACATTGAGCTCGATGATATTACAGTTGTTATTAAACAAATGTTCACACACTGTTAGGCTGTTGCTAAATCTGGCTCATTACTGAATCTAATATGGTCTTCTCCTTTGTTGGTTCTAGGACATATTATTTCAGAAAACTATCCTGGACATGATCAAAAAGTTCATTATCTTTCAGACTTGTGCTCATCCACTTGTCCCAATCTGTATGAAAGTTAAAATTCCCCCATTAAAACTGCTCGGCCTTTGTTGCATTTGTCAGCATTTATGCAAGCTACCACTTCACAGCTACTTCCAGGAGTGTACAACTCCCACTATAGTCTTAAATCCTTTTATATTTCTTAATTTCACCCAGAAAGTCTCCACTGCCTGCTTACCCCTAGTTATATTCTCCTCCCTTATTGTTGAAGTGATTTCATCCTTAATCATTAAGACTGCTCCTCCCCCTCTGCCATTTTCTGTCTCTTTTCTGTAGACCTGGAGCGCAGCTCCACTTTTTAAGGTGGAGGGTGTAAAATCATGAAATATACCTGTCTTTTAGAAAAAAAAGACATGTAAGTGGATGAATAATGCTATCTGTTTAATTTGTGTCCACAATGGATCCCCACTGGATAATCTACACAGGGTGTTCAGCTGTATACTCTTTGCTGGAATGGGATCTTTCTATATCAGCCAGTTAAATTTGGTCAGTTTTGACATTGTAGCATTTATAGTTAAGTGGAGCAATGCACCATCTAGAGCTGTATCTGAAGTGCATTTAGTAGTATGCACTTGATGTTTTCCCCTGAGATTCCAATAGAACTGGTATTTCAATGTGAATTTTGAGCAAATGCCCTTCATTTAAATGAGTGAGATTATGTATCGCATGGGTTAACTGAACGGTACTGTATTTTTTTTGTAGCTGTGTCAATTTAATCTTTCCTTTCTGTTCTTTCATTAGTCTTGCATCAGAACTGTTCTACAGAGGGAACCTTATGGCTAACAGCAAACAGCCAACTCACAAAGATTTTTATCCCCTCACGTTTTGCGTGGCCTGGGGAGCGGATGTGCAAGACAAAAACAGCGCTAGCTATTACAACTGTTCTGAGGTTAGCATTGGCTGGTTCTACACTAATTAATTGTACTTGAGAAAGATGAAGATTCATTTTTAATATTATCCAGAGATATGTAATGTGATTAGTTGCATTGAGCGGTGATGAAACATGTTATAAATGACTTTTTATATATCACTTGATTTGAACCGTGAAAGATTATTGCTTTTAGAAATGTAGTAATGATTCTTCCAGCTGCATTGCCTGATTATCGTTAATTTCTCACTGTTGGAATGGTCATTCTTTTTAATATATATCTCTCTCTTTAATGATGTAATGAGCCTGATTTCTCTCAAATACAAATTTAACAGGACAGTGTAGTTTTTTTATGTGATTTATATTTTTGAGGTGTGGATTGATTTAGATCAGGGGTGTCCAACCTTTTTGCGTGGGGGGCCACATTACAATTTTTGTCATACGTAGGGGGCCAGTGAGACATTTTCTGAAAGATTAAGGCAATAAAAATTTATCCTATCAAAACAATGACAAATGTGCATTTTTTGTCAAGAAGCTTTAAATGAGAAGACTAATTTATTGACTTACTTTCCTCCTCACTATATTGAAAACTGATGTAGTGACATACCTGGTATTGTTTTTGCTTGCATAAGTAGAAAATCACTGCCAGCACACCTGATGTTGCAATGCATAGTATTCTGGATAGGTTTCCATCTGTCAGGAGAAACCTTGATCTCTCTGCCCTCCCCGCACTCTTTGTGTCTCGCTGTCCCATCCTTTCCCCCTTCTCCCTCTTCCCTTTCTAGGACTAGGGGGTACAAATTGAAAGGTGCAGGGGGAATATGAGAAAGCACTTTTTTGCTCAGCGGGTGGTAATGACCTGGAACTCGCTGCCCACAAGGCTGGTAGAAGTGGAAATGATCAATGTCTTCAGGAGGAAGTTTGATGGCCATCTGAGAGAAAAAGACTTGCAGGTCGAGGGGGAATCACACCGGGGAGTGGGACTGACTGCATAGCTCCATGAAGAGCCGGCATGGACTTGATGGACCGAATGGCCTCCTGTGCTGTGAATAAATGACTCTGACTTTCTGTCTGTCTTTCACTCTTCTCCCCCAACGCGCTCTCTCCTCCCCCCCACGCGCTCTCTCCTCCCCCCCCCACGCGCTCTCTCTCCTCCCCCCCCCCCACGCGCTCTCTCCTCCCCCCACGCGCTCTCTCCTCCCCCCCACAGCGCTCTCTCCTCGCTCCCCCCCCACGCGCTCTCTCTCCTCCCCCCCCACGCGCTCTCTCTCCCCCCCCCCCGCGCTCTCTCCCCCCCCCCCGCGCTCTCTCTCCCCCCCCCCGCGCTCTCTCCCCCCCCCCGCGCTCTCTCCTCCCCCCCCCGCGCTCTCTCCTCCCCCCCCCCGCGCTCTCTCCTCCCCCCCCCCGCGCTCTCTCCTCCCCCCCCCCCGCGCTCTCTCCTCCCCCCCCCCGCGCTCTCTTCCTCCCCCCCCCGCGCTCTCTCCTCCCCCCCCGCGCTCTCTCCTCCCCCCCCGCGCTCTCTCTCCTCCCCCCCCGCGCTCTCTCTCCCCCCCCGCGCTCTCTCCTCCCCCCCGCGCTCTCTCCTCCCCCCCCCCGCGCTCTCTCCTCCCCCCCCGCGCTCTCTCCTCCCCCCCCCGCGCTCTCTCCTCCCCCCCCGCGCTCTCATCCTCCCCCCCCCGCGCTCTCTCCCTCTCCCCCCCCCGCGCTCTCTCCTCCCCCCCCGCGCTCTCTCCTCCCCCCCGCGCTCTCTCCTCCCCCCCCGCGCTCTCTCCTCCCCCCCCGCGCTCTCTCCTCCCCCCCCGCGCTCTCTCCTCTCCCCCCCGCGCTCTCATCCTCCCCCCCGCGCTCTCTCCTCCCCCCCCGCGCTCTCTCCTCCCCCCCCGCGCTCTCTCCTCCCCCCGCCGCTCTCTCCTCTCCCCCCCGCGCTCTCTCCTCCCCCCCCCGCGCTCTCTCCTCCCCCCGCGCTCTCTCCTCCCCCCCGCGCTCTCTTCCTCCCCCCCCGCGCTCTCTCCTCCCCCCCCCGCGCTCTCTCCTCCCCCCCCGCGCGCTCTCTCCTCCCCCCCCCGCGCTCTCTCTCCCCCCCCCCCGCGCTCTCTTCCCCCCCCCCCCGCGCTCTCTTCCCCCCCCCCGCGCTCTCTTCCCCCCCCCCCCGCGCTCTCTTCCTCCCCCCCCCGCGCTCTCTTCCCCCCCCCCGCGCTCTCTTCCCCCCCCCGCGCTCTCTTCCCCCCCCCCCGCGCTCTCTTCCCCCCCCCCCCGCGCTCTCTTCCCCCCCCCCCCCGCGCTCTCTTCCCCCCCCCCCCGCGCTCTCTTCCCCCCCCCCCCCGCGCTCTCTTCCCCCCCCCCGCGCTCTCTTCCCCCCCCCCCGCGCTCTCTTTCCCCCCCCCCGCGCTCTCTTCCCCCCCCCGCGCTCTCTTCCCCCCCCCCCGCGCTCTCTTTCCCCCCCCCCGCGCTCTCTTCCCCCCCCCGCGCTCTCTTCCCCCTCCCCCGCGCTCTCTTCCCCCCCCCCCGCGCTCTTCCCCCCCCGCGCTCTTCCCCCCCCCCGCGCTCTCTTTCCCCCCCCCCCCGCGCTCTCTTCCCCCCCCCCGCGCTCTCTTTCCCCCCCCCCGCGCTCTCTTTCCCCCCCCCCCGCGCTCTCTTCTCCCCCCCCCCGCGCTCTCTTTCCCCCCCCCCGCGCTCTTCTCCCCCCCCCCCGCGCTCTCTTTCCCCCCCCCCGCGCTCTCTTTCCCCCCCCCCCGCGCTCTCTTTCCCCCCCCCGCGCTCTCTTTCCCCCCCCCCCGCGCTCTCTTTCCCCCCCCCCCCGCGCTCTCTTTCCCCCCCCCCGCGCTCTCTTTCCCCCCCCCCGCGCTCTCTTCCCCCCCCCGCGCTCTCTTTCCCCCCCCCCGCGCTCTCTTTCCCCCCCCCGCGCTCTCTTTCCCCCCCCCGCGCTCTCTTTCCCCCCCCCCGCGCTCTCTTTCCCCCCCCCCGCGCTCTCTTTCCCCCCCCCCCGCGCCTCTCTTTCCCCCCCCCCGCGCTCTCTTTCCCCCCCCGCCGCTCTCTTTCCCCCCCCCCGCGCTCTCTTTCCCCCCCCCGCGCTCTCTTTCCCCCCCCCCCGCGCTCTCTTTCCCCCCCCCCGCGCTCTCTTTCCCCCCCCCCCGCGCTCTCTTTCCCCCCCCCCGCGCTCTCTTTCCCCCCCCCGCGCTCTCTTTCCCCCCCCCGCGCTCTCTCTTTCCCCCCCCCCGCGCTCTCTTTCCCCCCCCCGCGCTCTCTTTCCCCCCCCCCCGCGCTCTCTTTCCCCCCCCCCGCGCTCTCTTTCCCCCCCCCCGCGCTCTCTTTCCCCCCCCCCCGCGCTCTCTTTCCCCCCCCCCGCGCTCTCTTCCCCCCCCCCCGCGCTCTCTTTCCCCGCCCCCCCGCGCTCTCTTTCCCCCCCCCGCGCTCTCTTCCCCCCCCCCGCGCTCTCTCCACCCCCCCCGCGCTCTCTCCACCCCCCCCGCGCTCTCTCCACCCCCCCCGCGCTCTCTCCACCCCCCCCGCGCTCTCTCCACCCCCCCGCGCTCTCTCCACCCCCCCCGCGCTCTCTCCACCCCCCCCGCGCTCTCTCCACCCCCCCCGCGCTCTCTCCACCCCCCCCCGCGCTCTCTCCACCCCCCCGCGCTCTCTCCACCCCCCCGCGCTCTCTCCACCCCCCCCCGCGCTCTCTCCACCCCCCCCCCGCGCTCTCTCCACCCCCCCCCCCGCGCTCTCTCCACCCCCCCCCCGCGCTCTCTCCACCCCCCCCCGCGCTCTCTCCACCCCCCCCCGCGCGCTCTCTCCACCCCCCCCCGCGCTCTCTCCACCCCCCCCCCGCGCTCTCTCCACCCCCCCCGCGCTCTCTCCACCCCCCCCGCCGCCTCTCTCCACCCCCCCCCGCGCTCTCTCCACCCCCCCCCGCGCTCTCTCCACCCCCCCCCGCGCTCTCTCACCACCCCCCCCCGCGCTCTCTCCACCCCCCCCCGCGCTCTCTCCACCCCCCCCCGCGCTCTCTCCACCCCCCCCCCGCGCTCTCTCCACCCCCCCCGCGCTCTCTCCACCCCTCCCCGCGCTCTCTCCACCCCCCCCCGCGCACTCTCCACCCACCCCCCCCGCGCTCTCTCTCCTCCTCCCACCCCCCTCTCACACGACGCGCCCTCCCCCCCGCCCTTCACAGTGCCATTGTGGTCTGTCACAGTAATTTCCCCGCATTCTTCCAAATTGATCCTTAAGGTCAGATAATGGATGTTTTAGAAACCAATCCATGAATGTAATTGCTGCAAGTGGTTCAGCAAAACATAATAGAAAATCTTAAATTCCTATTTGCAAATGTGTCTGAATTTAATTTATTCTTGGAAATTAACAATGTTGAAATCGTATCACCCCTTGCACTGTTTTCTTGAAGGAGAATGTTCCTATTGATCAAAGTGTTTGCTTTGAACATCGAATATCTGCTTATACAAGCACTGTTTCATTTGGTAACAAAACATTCGGTTAAGCTCATTATTAAACAGCATTCAGCTAAATGGATTGGAGGATGCATTTTGTTACCTTATCCCTGGATTGATCGGATTGCCTGCCCTACATACGAAGGAAAAGTCAAGACTCAATCTAATTGTGTCAGTGTCAAACCATTACTGTCTGGTTGACAACTCAAGATGACCTGTGTTTAGTTGGTCTCTGCATCAAAAACACCTCTTAGTGTTTTCTTTCTGTATTTGTTGTAACTCACCGATATATGGAGACTCAATGGAGATAATTTGACGTTTTATTGCTGGACGCAAGACTGGTAATGGGCAGTTCAACAAGCCCTTTACACCTTGCCCAGTTATCTTTCCCACTCCTGTTCCATCACCTGTTTTTTAACCACTATCGCCAAACAAAATTAACCCCACTGATCCAAAATGTTCATTGCCTCTTGTTGGTATGCTTATTCTTTGAATGTATTGCAGCCTTCAAGTACAGACTCTTTCTCATCCTTGTTCTCCATTCTTTGATCTCTCATTTTGTTTGTTTTTAGCTTTCTGGTTCATAGAATCAAAGAAACTTATAGCACAGAAGGAGGTAATTCAGCCTGTTGTGCCTTTGCTACCTCTTTGAAAGGACAGTCATGCTTCGTCCCACATCCCTGATTTTTGTTCTTAATCTTGTAAATTCTTCATCCTCAAGCACCTTTTCATCTCTCTTTTAAATTTATTTATGGGATCAGCTTCCATCATCTTTTCAAATAGAGAATTCCATATCTCACCAGCTGAGTGAAGAAATTTTCTTCATCTCCCCTCGAGATCTTTTGACAACTATTTTAAATCTATGATCTCTGGTTGTTGACCTCTGCGTAAGAGGGAATAGTTTTTCTCTCTCTCTCCTATCAAAACATCTCATCTTGAAAATTTCTTCTAGGTCACCTTGTTGTTGTTTATGTTCAGAAGAAGTGAGGAATGCTTCCAGTATAAGACTATTTACACCATATGGGTGGGAAGAGCACGACTGTTGCAGTGTTCAAACTCTCAAAGGGATCATGGCCACTGGCTTTTTTACCTGTTGCTTGGGGTGGCTGTCTATTCAGCTATTCATGGAAGTTGAACTGTATTCGAAGATTGAGGAGGAAATAACTTAATGGCAAACTACTCTTCTTCAATTAACTGTTCCTTCATTGATATGTACAAAATTTTAAAATCACCAATTATGTCTAAAGCTGAACTATGGGAATATGAGAGGTACTGCCTGCAAGGTAATCCATCTTTTGTGGAAAAGTTTGCTTTGCTTTTTCAAAATTAGAAAAAGTATTGCTATTGAAAGTACTTTAACACACTTGCCATTTATAATTCAACAGCACAATATTTGGAGAAAATTGTAATACAGAAATTTTAGTGCAAGTTATAGTCATAGAGTTACACAGCACAGAAACAGGCCCTTCAGCCCATCGTGTCTGTGCCAGCCATCCAGCACCCAACTATTCTAATCCCATTTTCCAGCACTTGGCCCGTAGCCTTGTATGCTATGGCGTTTCAAATGCTCATCTAAATACTGATTAAACGTTGTGAAGGTTCCTGCCTCTACCACCTCTTCAGGCAGTGCATCCCAGATTACAACCACCCTCTGGGTGAATTCCTCAAATCCCCTCTAAACCTCCTGCCCCTTACCCTAAATCTATGCAGCCTGCTTATTGATGCCTCTGCTATGGGAGAAAGTTTCTTCCTATCCACCCTATCTATGCCCCTCATAATCCTGTACACCTCAATCAGGTCCCCCCTCAGCCTTCTCTGCTCTAAGTAAAACAACCCTAGCCAATTCAGTCTCTCTTCATAGCTGAAATGCTCCAGCCCAGGCAACATCCTGGTGAATCTCCTCTGCACCCTCTCCAGTGCAATCACATCCTTCCTATAATGTGGCGTCCAGAACTGTACACAGTACTCCCAGCTGTGGCCTAACTAGCGTCTTATACAGTTCCATCATAACTTCCCTGCTCTTATATTCTGTACCTCGGCTATTAAAGGCAAGTATCTCATATGCCTTCCTAACCACTTCCTACCTGTGCTGCTGCTTTCAGTGATCTATGGACAAGTACATCAAGGTCCTTCTGACCCTCAGTACATCCTAGGGTCCTACCATCCATTGTATATTCCCTTGCCTTGTTAGTCCTCCCAAAATGCATCACCTCTCACTTCTCAGGATTAAACTCCATTTGCCACTGTTCTGCCCATCTTACCAGCCCATCTGTTTCATCCTGTAATCTAAGGTTTTCCTCCTCAATATTTAGAACACCACCAGTTTTCATGTCATCAGCAAACTTACTGATCATACCTCCTATATTCACTTCTAAATCATGATTGTACACTACAAACAGCAAGGGTCCCAGCACTAATCCCTGTGGTACACCACTGGTCACAGGCTTCCAATCGCATTTCCTGGATTTTCCTGATCCAATCCTCTATATCCCTTGACATCCAGGGTTCCCTGGACTTGTTGGTCCTACCCTTCACCTTTACGAGAACATGTTGGCCCTGAACTCTCTCTCTTTCCTTTTTGAATGACTTCCACTGGTCTCATGTAGACTTTCCTACAAGTAGCTGCTCCCAGTCCACTTTGGCCAGATCCTGTTTTATCATATTGAAATCGGCCTTCCCCCAATTCAGTACCTTTATTTCCAGTCCCTCTTTGTCCTTTTCCATAATTGCCTTAAATCTGAGAGTTATGCTCACTATCCCCGAAATGCACCCCCACTGAGACTTCTGTCACTTGTCCAGCTTCATTCCCCAAGATTAGGTCTAGTACCACCCATTCTCTTGTAGGACTTTCTATGTGCTGGCTCAAAAAGCTCTCCTGGATGCACTTTACGAATTCCGTCCTCTTTAAGCTCTTTGCACTAAGACTATCCCAGTTAATATTGGGGAAGTTGAAATCCCCTACTATTACCCTTTTATTTTTACATTCTCTGAGCTTTGCCTACATTCTGAGGGACAGGATTAATCTCCACTTGGAGAGGCAGGGATTAATCAGGAACAATCAGCATGGCTTTGTCAGGGGGAGATCGTGTCTACCAAACTTGATTGAATTTTTCGAGGAGGTGACTAGATGTGTAGATGAGGGTAAAGCAGTAGATTTAGTATACATGGATTTTACTAAGGCTTTTGATAAGGTCCTGCACGGGAGATTGGTTAAGAAGGTAAGAGCCCTTGGGATCCAAGGCAATTTGGCAAATTGGATCCAAATTTGGCTTCGTGGCAGGAAGCAGAGGCTAATAGTCGATGGCTGTTTTTGCGATTGGAAGCCTGTGACCAGTGGTGTACCACAGGGATTGGTGCTGGGACCCTTGCTGTTTGTAGTGTACATCAATGATTTAGACGTGAATATAGGAGGTATGATCAGTAAGTTCGCAGATGACACGAAAATTGGTGGTGTTGTCAATAGTGAGGAGGGAAGCCTTAGATTACAGGGAGATACAGATGGGCTGGTAAGATGGGCGGAGCAGTGACAAATGGAATTTAATCCTGAAAAGTGTGAGGTAATGTATTTTGGGAGGAATAACAAGACAAGGGAATATACAATGGATGGTAGGACCTTTGGAAGTACTGAAGGTCAGAGGGACCTTGGTGTACTTGTCCATAGATCACTGAAGGCTGCAGCACAGGTGGATAAGGTGGTTAGGAAGGCATATGGGATACTTGCCTTTATTAGCCAAGGCATAGAATATAAGAGCAGGGAGGGTATGATGGAGCTGTATAAAACGCTAGTTAGGCCACAGCTGGAGTACTGTGTACAGTTCTGGTCGTCACACTATAGGAAGGATGTGATTGCATTGAGAGGGTGCAGAGGAGATTCACCAGGATGTTGCCTGGGCTGGAGCATTTCAGCAATGAAGAGAGATTGAAAAGGCTAGGTTTGTTTTCCTTGGAGCAAAGAAGGCTGAGGGGTGACATGATTGAAGTGTACAGGATTATCAGGGGCATAGATAGGAAGAAACTTTTTCCCTTAGCGGAGGGGTCAATAACCACGGGGCATAGATTTAGAGTAAGGGGCAGGAGGTTTAGGGGGGATTTGAGGAAAAATTCTTCCACCCAGTGGTGAAAGAACCGGAATCTGGAACGCACTGTCTGAAGAGGTGGTGGAGGCAGGAACCCTCACAATGTTTAAGTAGTATTTAGATGAGCACTTGAAATGCCATAGCATACAAGGCTACGGGCCAAGTGCAGGAATATGGGATTATAATAGTTGGGTGCTGGATGGCTGGCACAGAGACGATGGGCTGAAGGGCCTGTTTCGGTGCTGTTTGACTCTATATCTGCTCTTTTATCTCTCTCTGACTGTTTGGAAGCCTGTAGTACACTCCCAGCAAAGTTATTGCCACCTTTTTGTTTTTAAGTTCTACCCATATGGCCTCATTTGAGGAACCGTCTCAGATATCATCCCTCTTTTACCGCAGTAATTGACTCCTTGATCAGTAGTGCAATGCCACCACCTCTTTTACACCCCCCACCCCTGGCCATGGTCAGGTCTGAAGATTTTATACCCTGGAATATTGAGCTGCCAGTCTTGCCCTTCCCTCAACCATGTCTCTATGATCGTAATAATATCATATTACCATGTGTTAATCAACACCCTCAATTCATCTGCCTTACTTGTAAGACTTGCATTATTCGCTTGTGCCTTAGCAGGTCTATATTTGCTCTGCCTTCCAGACTGACTTAGTTTCTCAATGTGGTTACTGTGGTTACTCTGTACATCTTTGGTGCTTGCCATTTAAGGGCTGTGGCTGACCTGGAAATGCTCTAATGTACCAATTGTATTTTATATACTCGTGTCTGATGTCCATCCTCTTTTCATATCTGTCCCTTGAAAAACTGTTTGGTCTCTTGAAATCATGCAGCTGTAACATTGCTGGCAGAGTAATAAGTCACCAATGTTTAAATTTAGGGACCATTCCAATTTCTGATAATGCATTATTTTAATAGTTACTGATAACCGGAGATAATGAACAGTCATAGCAGGTCAAGGCCACAAATCATGGCAGGTGGGTGCAGCTGCTTTCAGGCTGGCTGCATGCAAGCAAATGTTTGGGGGTTGGCCACTACCTTGTGGCAGTGCTGCGCCTTCTCTGCCCACCGGGTGTGAGAGCGACCCTGAGCCTGGTGACGTGCTACCTCACTCCAGGATATTTATTCACAAGTTGATACTTCACTCCACCTCTCACTGCCCCCATTCTTTCTCTCACTCGATGAATGCACTGGATTTCAGCTGCAATTCGTTTAAAAGCACCTTTCTGTAGCACTTTAAAAAAAAATATTCGTTCACTGGCAACACCAACATTTATTGCCCATTCTTAATTGCCCTTGAGAAGGTGGTGGTGAACAGTGTTCTTGAACTGCTGCAGCACATATGGTGTACGTACACCTACAGTGCTGTTAGGGAGGGAGTTCCAGGATTTTGACCCAGTGACAGTGAAGGAATGGTGATTACACTTCCAAGTCAGGATGGTGCTCTTCGGAACTAAGGGCAGTTGGGGATGAGCAATAAATGCTGGCCTTGCCAGTGATGATCACATTCCATGAATGAATAATTTAAAAGAAAAATGGAGCTGGGACCTTTCAACCAGTAGAGTTGCTGCAAACTGGGACTCTCCAATATTTACATGGAGCTGTCGCTAATGCAACCTCTCTGAGCACGCAACTGGAATGTTTATCTCTGGGATCTCTCTTGTCTTGCCTCCGTACTTGCGGTATAAGTAATAAATACTTTTATGCATGGCATTTAAGGTAGACATTTTTAATTTGATTACATTGCATATCACAAGATAATTTTGTGAGAGGAAGGATGTTTGACCCTGATTAATTCAACCAGCCAGAATGACCATAAGTCCCCCTTTGTAGCATCCAATTATTTTAAAAGTTATGTAGGGTTTTCAACTCCACTACTCAGTCTGGATGTCCATTCAATGTGTTGACCACTGTTATGAAGGTGCTCCGTTCTTAAAATGTTTTGAGGATTTGTGTTAACAATTATGGACATTGGTTCATTTGGAAAACTGAAAATGTGTTTTTTTTTAACCAAGGGTCACTGAGAAGAAACTTGAGCTTTTTGTTTAAAAACAACCTTTACTGGATGTTACATGTCTTAAGCTAAATAAACAGTAGGAACCTTGGTGGCCAGGGGAGTTGTTTACAGAGAAGTGACATGTCAAGATTTATGGGAGGTCAGGAGGTTTTGACTTGGTGTTGGGATGTGGACTGTTTTGAAGGCAGTTGGCTTTGTAGCCTGCTGAAAGAAACACCCAGCTCATCTTTCTCCACCTCTCTAAAGATCCCTGCGAATCCAGAGTGTTAGTTGAAACCCCTGATGCCACATTTCTCCTGGAAAGCCGACCAGACTAATTCTGGACATCTCCAGAACGAACTGCTTCTGTAAAGATCAAGGTGACCCGTCTCTGTGTACCTGGACGCCAAACCAAAGGACAATTGGTATCCTTCCATATCTTCTCTGTTTCCTTCGAGAATTAACAAGTATTTGGCCAAAGTATTTTTCTTTGTCTTTTTGTAAAGTGAATCTCTGCAGAGAAAACTTCTTGATTTTTACTTTAACTGGTATGTGAGTGAGCGAGTGTGTGTTGTGTCTGGAAGGCAATATCTATTTACATTCATATTTCAAACTATGTGTTAATGCTTTACATCTTTACTAGATAAGTCTTGTTTTATAATCTGATAATTTTGTTTATTAAAGAAACCTGGTTGGTGTATTTTATTCTGGGATAAAAATAGAGTATATGATTGGCCGTATTGGTAACTGGGTAAACATTTAACTATATCTTGTGATCTGTGGAGAAGTGGAACTAGAGAAAGACAGTGCACTCCTCCCGCCTGGGTCGTAACATATAATTGGGGGCTCTGTGCGGAATAACCCAAAGCCGATGACGTGCAATTGTAAGTAGGGTAATAATAATTGAAAAGAGGAAAAGTAAAACACCATGTTTCTTGTGCATTAGAGTAAAATATACGCTACTGGAATGGATTTGTCAGTTCCTACGACCTTTCTGGGGAGGTAGGATTTATCCCCGAGTGATTTGAAGTTTAATCAAGGCTAGGCTAAAGGAATTAGCTGAAAAGTTAGCATTGGAGTTAAAACCAGGAGCTAAGAAAGCCGACATAATTGAGGTAATAGCACAGCATTTGAAACTGGAAGAAGGACAAGGCAATCCAGATGGTAGTTCTGTTGAACTCGCTAGGATTCAGTTGCAGATGAAGCAGCTTGAACTTAAAGAAAAAGAAATGGAAAAACTTAGTTTGAACAGGAAAGAGAATTGGCAAGGAAGAAACTTGAAAGAGAGGAAAGGGCAAAAGAGAGAGCATTTCAAAGGGAAAGAGAAGAGAGGCAGGTGAGAGAAAGGGAGCGACAATGGGAATTTTATTTAAAAAGCTGGAACTAAAACAAAAGGGTGGCCTTAACTCCAGTAAAAATTCTAGGGAGGAAAGAACTGACTCCAGCCCAGGACCTAGTGGAAAGCTGTTTAAATTTGTGCAAGCTCTCCCGAAGTTTGAGATAAGGGACGTAGAGGCATTTTTCATTTCTTTTCAAAAGATAGCTAGACAGATGAAGTCGTCGAAGGAAAGCTGGACACTGCTTATGCAAAGCCGGTTGATGGGCAGAGCTCATGAAGTTTATGCCATGCTTTCTTTGGAGGCTTCTGCAGATTTTGAGATGACAAAAAAGGCCATTCTCACTGCTTATGAGTTGGTCCCTTAATCTTACCGACAGAAATTTCAGAGCCTCCGGAAACAGCCTAGGCAGACTTCAATAGAATTTGAGAGGGTAAAGTAATTGGATGCAGGCATTAAAGGTAGAGGCCACGCATGAGACCCTTAGGGAAATAATTCTCCTGGAAGAATTTAAAAATTCACTTCCACCGTTCGTAAGAACCCATTTAGAGAACCAGAAGGTTTCAACAACTAGACAAGCAGCTGAGACCGCTGATTACTCGCTTGTTTACAAAGAGAAAACCCTTTGTCCGTTACCGCCACAAACCCGAGAAGGATAGAAGGTGGGAGGGTGAAAGGAAGGTGGGAGGGTGAAAGGAAGGCAGGTAGCTGGAGGCAGGAAGGGGCTGCTCAGGCCAGAAAGGAAGCTGCTGAGGGTGGAAGTGAGGTCCGAAAGCTTAAGTGTTTCCATTGCCACAAGGTGGGACACCTCCGTGCAGAATGCTGGAAATTGCGGGGTAAACCCATGGGACTTATTGGGGTACTTAAGGCCAGTGCAGAGTAAGGGGCCCTGACTGGAGAGTATGACCCAGCAAGCTGTAGCTCTGACTGCAGCTGAAAGGCCAATTAGAAAAACCGTTGAGAGTGTGGGGGACGTGAACAAGATACCTGAAAGTTATAGGGAATTTTTGTCAAAAGGAAAAGTAACTCCTCATCCTTCAAGTGAGGCAGGTAAATCTATAGTTATGCTGAGGGATACAGGAGCCCACCCAAACTCTTTTTTTTTTTGCTGGGGAAAGGCGTAACCTTTCCACCAGAGAGCGCACTGAATGCCAAGATTTTAGTGAATGGTATCGATGGGGCGTATATACCCGTACCATTGTTTCGGGTGCATTTGGAGTGTGACCTGATGTCTGGAATGGTAACTGTAGGAGTTGTCCATAGTTTGCCTGTCAATGGAGTTGACCTACTCCTGGGGAATGGTTTGGCTAGAGCGAAGGTAGTAGCTTATTCAGTTGTAACGTAAAGACCAAGTGAAGTCAAAGATAAAGAACACTTGCAGGAAAAGGTTCCAGGATATTTTCCTTCATGTATAGTGACCCAAGCAGTGGCTAAACAAGTTCCATTATCGGATGTCAAATTGGCACCACAGACCGATAACTGAAAATCTGAAAATTTCTTTGGGGATTTGGATTATCAGAAGGAAATGTTCAGTAAGTCTTCTCTGATCAAGGCTCAGCAAGCCAAGCAAGGGTTAAGTACAGTGGCACAATCAGCTCTAACTGAAGTTGAAGCAAAGGGAGTTCCAGAAGGCTCCTACAGAGTCATAGACTTATACAGCATAGAAACAGGCCCTTCGGCCCATTGTGTCTGTGTCGGCCATCAAGCACCTATTTATTCTAATCCCATTTTCCAGCACTTGGCCCCATAGCCTTGTATGCTATGGCATTTCAAGTGCTCATCTAAATACCTTAAATGTTGTGAAGGTTCCTGCCTCTGCCAACTCTTCAGGCAGTGCGTTCCAGATTGCCACCATCCTCTGGGTGAAAACATTTTTCTTCACATCCCCTCTGAACCTCCTGCCCCTTACCTTAAATCTATACCCCCTGGTTATTGACCCCTCCGCTTAGGGAAAAAGTTTCTTTTTATCTATCATATCAATGCCCCTCATAACTTTGGAGATCTCAATCATGTCCCCCCCTCAGCCTTCTCTGCTCGAAGGAAAACAACCCTGGCCTATCCAGTCTCTTCATAGCTGAAATGAGGAAGTGGAGACCTTCTCACAAACCTGCAGATGAAGAATGGACGGTAGTTCCACAGATCGTGGTGCCGCCAAAGTATCGCCTGGAAATATCAAGGATAGCCCATTAAATTCCTATAGCGGGACATGTGAGGATCTGGAGGACTCAATCACGTATAAGTTGATATTCTTATTGGCCAGGTCTTTATAAGGACGTTGTGCAGTTTTGTAAAGCGTGCCATATCTGCCAGATTGTGGGAAAACCACAACCTGGCATAAAACCAGCACCTCTAATTCCCGTATCAGTTTTTGGGGAATCATTTAGGAGGGTGTTGGTAGACTGTGTGGGACCTTTACCAAAAACAAAAGTGGGTGGTTAATAGTCGGCACAGACTTGGTGGGCCGAAGGGCCTGTTTCAGTGCTGTATCTCTAAATAAATTTTAAAAAAGACACCAATATATACTCACTATCATAGATATGGCTACTTGATTCCCAGAGGCCGTTCCCTCGAGAACACTTTCTGCTAATGTGGTAGGCAAGTTAACCCAGTTCTTCACTCAGAATGGATTACCGATTGATATTCAGTCAGATCAAGGTTCCAATTTTATGTCTAAAATGTTCCAGGAAATTACGTGTAATCTGGATATAACACAGTTAACGTCCTCAGCATACCACCCACAGACACGAGGGGCTTTAGAACGGTACCCTCCGACCATCAAAACTATTATCAGCGCATACTGTCATGCCTGCAGATGCTTCTGTCCATGACTGTATTGGTAGGAGTGACCACCGCACATTCCTTGTGGAGACGAAGTCCCGCCTTCACATTGAGGATGCCCTCCATCATGTTGTGTGGCACTCTTACCGTGCTAAGTGGGATAGATTTCGAATAGATCTAGCAATGCAAAACTGGGCATCCATGAGGTGCTGTGGGCCATCAGAAACAGCAGAATTGTACTCAACCACAATCTGTAATCTCATGGCCCGGCATATCCCCCACTCTACCATTACCATCAAGCCAGGAGACCAACCCTGGTTCAATGAAGTGTGCAGGAGGGCATGCCAGGAGCAGCACCAGGCATACCTCAAAATGAGGTGTCAACCTGGTGAAGCTACAACCCAGGACTACTTGCATGCCAAACTGCATAAACAGCATGCAATAGACAGAGTTAAGCGATTCCATAACCAATGGATCAGATCTAAGCTCCGCAGTCCTGCCACATCCAGCCGTGAATGGTGGTGGACAATTAAACAACTAACTGGAGGAGGTGGCTCCCCAAATATCCCCATCCTCAATGATGGGGGAACCCAGCACATCAGTGCGAAAAATAAGGCAGAAGCATTCGCAACAATCTTCAGCCAGAAGTGCCGAGTTGATGGTCCATCTCGGCCCCCTCCTGAAGTCCCCAGCATTACAGATGCCAGACTTCAGCCAATTCGATTCATTCCACGTGATATCAAGAAACGACTGAAGACACTGGATACTGCAAAGACTATGGGTCCTGACAATATTCCGGCAATAGTACTGAAGACCTGTGCTCCAGAACTTGCCGCACCCCTAGCCAAGCTGTTCCAGTATAGCTACAACACTGGCCCCTACCTGGCAATGTGGAAAATTGCCCAGGTATGTCATGTACACAAAAAGCAGGACAAGTCCAACCCAGCCAATTACCGCCCCATCAGTCGACTCTCAATCACCAGTAAAGTGATGGAAGGTGCCGTGAACAGTGTTATCAAGCAGCACGCTTAGCAATAACTTGCTCAGTGATGCTCAGTTGGGGTTCCGCCAGGGCCACTCAGCTCCAGACCTCATTACAGCCTTTGTTCAAACATGGAGAAAAGAGCTGAACTCGAGAGGTGAGAGTGATTGCCCTTAACATCAAGGCAGCATTTGACCGAGTATGGCATCAAGGAGCCCTAGCAAAACTGGAGTCAATGGGAATCCGGGGGAAAAGTCTCTGCTGGTTGGAGTCATACCTAGCACAAAGGAAGATGGCTGTGGTTGTTGGATGTCAATCATCTGAGCTCCAGGACATCATTGCAGGAGTTCCTCGGGTAGATTCCTAGGCCCAACCAACTTCAGCTGCTTCATAAATGACCTTCCTTCAATCATAAGGTCAGAAGTGGGGATGTTCGCTGATGATTACACAATGTTCAGCACCATTCGCGACACCTCAAATACTGAAGCAGTCTGTAGAAATGCAGCATCACCTGGACAATATCCAGGCTTGGGCTGATAAATGGCAAATAACGAGTGCCAGGCAATGACCATCTCCAACAAAAGAGAATCTAACCATCTCCCCTTGACATTCAATGTCATTACCATCGCTGAATCCCCCACTATCAACATCCTCGGGGCTACCATTGACCAGAAACTGAACTGGAGTAGCCATATAAATACCATGGCTACAACAGCAGGTTAGAAGCTAGGAATCCTGCGGCGAGTAACTCACCTCCTGACTCCCCAAAGCCTGTCCACCATCTACAAGGCACAAGTCAGGAGTGTGATGGAATACTCTCCACTTGCCTGGATGGGTGCAGCTCCAACAACACTCAAGAAGCTCGACACCATCCAGGACAAAGCAGCCCGCTTGATTGACACACCATCCACAAACTTTCACCCCTCCACCACCGACACACAGTGGCAGCAGTGTGTACCATCTATAAGATGCACTGCAGCAACGCACCAAGGCTCCTTAGACAGCACCTTCCAAACCCACAACCTCTACCACCTCAAAGGACAAGAGCAGCAGTTGTATGGGAACATCACCACCTGCAAGTTCCCCTCCAAGTCACACACCATCCTGACTTGGAACTATATCGCTGTTCCTTCACTGTCGTTGGGTCAAAATCCTGGAACTCCCTTCCTAACAGCACTGTGGGTGTACCTACCTCACATGGACTGCAGCGGTTCCAAGAAGGCAGCTCACCACCACATTCTCGAGGGCAATTATGGATGGGCAATAAATGCTGGCATAACCAGTGACGCCCACATCCCATGAATGAATGAAAAAAAAAATCTCTATGATTGGGATAAAGGGTTGGACTTTCTTTTGTTTGCCACTAGCGATTCACCTCATGAGTCTACCGGTTTTAGTCCTTTTGAATTAGTTTATGGACATGAGATAAGAGGTCCTCTAAAACTAATCAAAAAAAAGTTTTCGAACAGGGCGATGAATCTTTTGTGTTAGCTTACGTATCCGTGTTCCAGGAGTGGCTCTCGAGAGCCAGCAAAGTGGCTCAGGAACACCTGAAAGTTTCCCAAACAGCCATGAAGAAATTGGCAGACAACACCCGAACATTTCAGCTGGGGTGCAGTGTTAGTATTATTGCTTTTACAGGCTGAACCACTGAATGCATGGTTCCTTGGTCCATATAAAGTGGTGAAGAGAATTGGTAAAGTAAGTTATTTGATTGACATCCCAGATCACCGGAAAAAGCATCATCTGTGTCGTATCAATATGTTGAAATAATATAACCGCCGGGAGGAGGATAAGCGAGCACAGGTATGTCAGGTAGTAAGGACAGTGAAGGATGAAAGGGATAGTGAGGATGAGGCAGAAGGAGGCCAAGACAATTCTCAAATTGAACTTCCTACTATTGTTACGACCCAAGGCTGGAGTAATGCATCGTTAATTCAGTCCCACTACTCCACAGGTCATCGCATATTAGTAAAGTTTCCCATGTACCAGAAAATAGCCAAATTAAACACACTATTTGTCTTCCAGAATAAAGCACATCAAACCAGGTTTCTTTAAACAACAACAAAATTAATTATTTATTCATAAACAAAGTCCTAAACAATAATGAGAACTCTGTGAACAAGATTCTTTGAAAACTTCTTCTTATTCCTAACCCTTGTGCATCCACACATACATTCAAAAAAAGTGGTTAGCCTGGGAAAAAGGCTTTTTTGGTTCACAACTGTTTCTTAGGAATAATAAAATCATTGGGTTGTCATGGTCTGGTAGGATATTTCTGGGTCGGTAATGTGTCCCAGAGTTGAATAGTTGGATGCCACTCGAAATCTCTCCAGGCAAGGTTCATGAACGGTCTGTGATGAGTAGACTTTCAAAGCAATTTGTCTGCAGCAGCCATCGCACAGGTCTTTCAGCCAACGATCTAATCACAGGTCTGCTTGGGTTTTGAAGTAGCAGTCTAGCAATAGAAGCTTTCTTGAGATTTCAGGATCTTCCAAAACACATGAGGCAACAGGAATTACTCTTGAGGCAGGGATTTTTCAGAGACTGGAGGCAATAGTAATCTACCACCTTCAAAAATGCGGGGCTTCCTCTCTGCAAAGCAGTTTTCCTCCGCAGAGTGTAGCAACTCTTCTTTTCATGGGTCTTTTCTCTCTCCAGGCAGACCACAGCCACACCTCAAATATAGGATTTCTTTCCCCAAGAGTGGCAAATCTTCTTCTACAGAGAGTAGGTCTTTTCTCTGGTCTGCAAAACAGGTCCCAGCCAGCTCACTGCATGCTGCTGGTCCAGCCCACACTTCATTCAGGAACCGAAGTGAAACTAAAACTCACAATCAAGTCGTGTGACAGTCATAAATCTTCCTGTCATTTCTCTGTTGAGCTGCTTGGAAACAGGTGCCTTGCTGTCTGTGCACAATTCATTCTGTTCACAATTCATATATCAGCTCTTAAAGCACTTTTTGCAAATAAAAATGGAAACACTCACATAAAACTATCCGGTTAACTAATACTGAATTGTTAGGGAGATTATTCACTATGTTTTCATATTTAGATACAGAACAACGAGAAGACCTAACAAGGCTACTCAGAGCATTTAAAGAAGTCTGTAGGGATAAACCAGGATGTACAACCTTAGCCATACATGATGTCGATGTAGGAGAAGCCTCTCCTATAAAACAGCATCAGTATCGCTTAAGTCCAGAGAATCAGGCCCAGGGGAAAGCAGTAATCCAATACATGGTGGAAAATCACCTAATTGAACCCAGTCAAAGCAGCTCAAGTTCCCCAGTCGTGTTAGCGCCTAAACCTGACAGTTCAACCAGATTTTGTATAGACTACAGTATTACTACAGTTAATGCAGTAACAAAGGCAGACCCCTACCCAATTCCTCGCTTGGAAGACTGTATTGACAGAGTTGGCAGTGCCACATTTCTTACTAAAATAGATTTGTTAAAGGGATACTGGCAATTTCCTTTAACACCCCGAGCTAAAGAAAAATCAGCCTTTGTCACACCGAACGGTCTTTTCCAGTGCCGTGTGGGTGGTTTACCTTGATGATGTGCTGGTATACAGTTGACACTTGGAAGGGCCACTTGGAATAAGTGAAAGCTCTGTTTAGAAAATTACAGTCGGCTGATTTGGTGATCAACCTTGCCAAAAGTGAATTTGCAAAAGCGTGGGTAACCTACCAAGGGCATATAGTAGGGCAAGGACAAGTGTTGCCAAGAGCAGCAAAGGTACAAGCGTTTATGGAGTTCCCTGCCCCTAAGACTAAACGAGAAATCATGAGGTTTTTGGGGATGTATTGTTTTTATTGCAAGTTTGTATCAAACTTTAGTGCTATAGCTGCTCCACTGACGAATTTGCTAGAAAAAAAGAAAGCCAAGGTAGTGTGATCACAAGAGTGTCAAGCATCTTTCGAAAGGTTGGAAGCCATTTTGATCAATGAACCAATGTTGGCTGCCCCAAATTTCACTAAGCCCTTCAAGGTAGCAGTTGATGTTAGTGACCTGGGGGTCGTTGCAGTCCTGTTACTAGATGATGAATCGGATATAGAAAGGCTAGTGGGATACTTTTCCAAGAAGCTAAATCAACACCAAAAGAGATGCTCAGCAGTGGAAAAAGAAACCCTGGGCTTATTCCTCGCTCTTAAGCATTTTGAAGTCTATGTCCGCCACAGCTGCAGAGAGCCACTGGTATATCCTGATCATAATCCCCTAGCCGTTGTGGAAAAATTCAAAAACCACAATGTCATATTATTTTGATGGAGTTACTATGGAAGCCCGAACACTTAATGATTATCCATATTGTGGGGAAAAATAATGTAATTGCTGATGCTTTGTCTCGAATTTAACTTTGCTTTGAGTTATCTGAGTACAGGGATGGTACAAAGCAGAGCTGTATTCGTTACGGGTAAAGAGTGAATGGGAATAAGTGTGTAAATGTGTTTTAATATTTTTTCATCTTCTGTTTTATTTCTGCACTTTGTAATGAAACGCATTTAAAAATGACCTATCGAGAATGGAACTAGAGAAAGACAGTGCACTCCTCCTGCCTCAGTCGTAAAACACCACTCTCTCTGAAGCACTTCCTGATTTTGGTTCTCCATTTCCTTTTTAATAGTTTGAACACTTATCTGAGTTCACAGTTGAGCTTAAAGTAATTTTCAGGATTTTCCTTTTCCATCAAGTTATCTTGTGTGCCTCAAGATCGCCTTTCAGGTACTTCCTTTTGGGGTAGAAATGCTTAAGATTCTTCAACCTCTTCTCATAATTCCTGACAATAGAGTCACTCTTTTCATTGCCTCCAGTTCTTGAGTGTCTCCATTTTGTCTTAGTGACTGAGCACATTTCTTATGATTTCCTCTAACTTGTAATCTACTGTTTTGGCACATTTTATTGGCTATGTTGAACACTGCTCTGCATCGGTTGAACATATTGAATGCTGAGTCTAAGACTCGGTGTATCTTTCAACACCATCTTCAACTAACACCATCACCAAGTATTTCAACATCATTCATGGAGCATCTGCATTGTCCATTCTACGTGCAAACCTTATACTTGTCCATATTAAATTTCAAATCACTGTTCTCCCCACTTAAAAATTCGGTCCAACTCATTTTGTAATTTCTGGGCTACCTGCTGTGATCTGACTACCCCTCCTGGTTTGTTATCATCTATAAATTTGACCAATTTGCTTTGAGTTTCTGGATCAGTCATTCATGCCAATTTGAAACTATAGCAGTCCCAATGTTGAGCTCTGAGCCACTTCGCTCAGTACCTGCAGCTCGCCTGAAAGGACTGAAAAATCTGATAAAGTTCCGAGGCTAGCATGCGACACAGTTTCATGCATGCCTGGGGTACACCTGCAGTGAGTGGATGTAATCAAGTCTGAGATGTGAAGGCAAAGTCTGTAAGGGACATAGAATGTGAGTAGTTTAGAGAGTTGAAAAAAGATCTTGAGAGAGGAGAGCAAGTGTGTGAGAAGCATCCGGAGATTAGGAGCTTGAGAAAAGGTGACTACTCGGGCAAGAGAAGATTACGCAGAGTGACAAAAATCAGACAGAAATCAAGAGACAATGATAGAGGATTTAAGAAGCATACAGATGGGAGAATGGGAGAGAAACTTGAAGTGGCATATATCGAGAGAAAACAGTAGAAGGTATCTGGCAACTGTTAGAACCAGGTGAGAAAGGAGTCTAGGGTTCCCTCTCCGCCTTCACCTGGCCTTACCCTAATTGGGTTTTATTTTTAACACACCGTTTTTTTTAGCTCCCCCTTTGTGAATCCTTGTTCACTGCTTTCCAATTGTAAGGCAGAGAACGAGCCAAACAGGTTTTCCTCGGGTTAAAGAAGAAAGGTTGAACTTTATTAAACTTAAACTCTAATTCGGTTAACGCCTATGGATACATGGCGCACACATGCTAGCATCCATATGTGATACACACATGCAGATAGAGACAGAAAACAGCAGAAGAAATAAAGTGGAAAAGTTTGAGGCAATATCTGAAGATGATTTTGGTTACTGTTCTTCGAGCTTGTTGTAGAGTCCTTGATTGTCGGCCAAGTCTTCTTCAACCTTGTTCTATGTAGGAGGCATTTCTCTCTTGGGGTTCATGTGGATTTTGGAGTTCTGTGAGAAAGAGAGGGAACCAAACAGGAGAGGCTGTGGCGAGCCAGCCAGGAGAAGTCTTTACAGTCCAGGAGCAAACAGTCTCACTCAAACTGTCTGTACAATTCAAAAAAAATGCAGGTTGCCCAGCAGGTTAGTCTTGTGACAAGTTGGTTTTACCATGTCTGTCTGTGAATTTGGCCATCTTAGCAGTCATCCTGGAATGTGAATTTCCTCATCTTCAATGTCTGGTGATCAAAGTCCATTGTGGGTTGAATGTGTCTCCACGAGCACTGTCTGTTAGTATGTAAATATTTTTTTCAGCCACGGCTGATCTGTTTAACAAGTCAATTCCTCGCTCCAGCAACAGTTTAAAATCAATGTTCATATGATAAAATTAATATGCCTTATTCTAGGCAGGTGTGGGGGCCTGCATGACAGCAACAAATATTTGTATTTATTTGGCACTTTATCATGTTAACAAAAGATCTCAAAGCAGTTCATGCAGTCAATGGCTTCATGGAATGCTGCAACTGTTTTGTTAGCAAGCACATTCTAAGACAGGATAAACAGAAATTATTGGAGATAAGGAGATGGTCAAAGACTTCCTTCGAGGAAACAAGATCAATAAATGTGTTCACCTGTAAACTGGTATTAATTTTTTTTTAAGTACATTGCGTATTGCTCAGGCAGAATTTCAGGCAATAGTTCCATTTGAAAGACTGTCAAGAATGTGGTGGTCCTTTGAAACATCTTTTTTCGGGATATAACTGTCCATCCTTGGTTAGTGATCAGTAACAAATTAGTGCCTTCGTTGATATTCATTAGTTATATCTGTTTCCATTGGTAGGATGGGCTGAGCTTAAGGTCAAGGTGGCTGAACTTTCTCATTTGCCATAGATTTAGCGCCATGTTGAACCTCTTAAAGTGGAGCACTGGGTGGCACAGTGGCGTAGTGGTTAGCATCACAGCTCCAGCGACCCGGGTTCAATTCTGGGTACTGCCTGTGTGGAGTTTGCAAGTTCTCCCTGTGTCTGCGTGGGTTTCCTCCGGGTGCTCCGGTTTCCTCCCACAGCCAAAAGACTTGCAGGTTGATAGGTGAATTGGCCATTATAAATTACCACTAGTATAGGTAGGTGGTAGGGGAATATAGGGACAGGTGAGGATGTGGTAGGAATATGGGATTAATGTAGGATTAGTATAAATGGGTGGTTAATGGTCGGCACAGACTCGGTGGGCCGAAGGGCCTGTTTCAGTGCTGTATCTCTAAATCTAAATCTAAAATCTAAATATACATTGGTATTTTGTTAAAGGCATTTTTCTTGAATCAGATATGGTGCCAAAACTGGAGTTAGTAGACACTACAGTGAAGAAGCTGTTGCACATAATGTAAAGATTCTTTGTATCTGTTTCAGTATTTGGCGCTCCTGGACTGAGACATTTAATGATCATCTACTTCGTTAATAAACAGTACAAGATCCATCTGTCATTATGTATTTTATCTTTTCAAAAACATGTATTGACTGGAAAAGTTTGCAATGCTGTACGTATAGCATTGTCTGCAGTGCAGAATTACCATGCAGAGCAACTTACTTTCGGAACAGACCAGTCTAGGAACTGAGACTGTCCAAATTGACCATTAAAGCATCAGTGCCCTTTTAAATAAGTTGAAGACTGAAATTTTCCCAGTTTCTGTGCAAGTTGGTTGCTGCCAAGTAATTTTACTTATTTGTCTTCCTACAGTAGCATTTTAAGAGGATTCTAAGCAAACCTGTTTGTTTTTGAGAGGATCGAAATCATTAGAGGACAATTAATGTACCATTTAAATGTAATCTGTTTCAGGTTTTGGAAGTGGCCGAGCAAGTGGAAGAATTGCAGAAGAGATGGCCAGTGGCCTGGGGGAAGCTGGATGAAAATAGCATAGGCGTTGTGACGCCATATGCCAATCAAGCCATGCGAATCCGCGCAGAGATGCAGAAAAAGAAACTTAATGATGTCACTGTTGAACAGATCTTGAACATCCAAGGTTAGTGCCCTGAACATCTTTCATAAAATTTGCAATAGACAGGCCTGGCAGCACGGAAAGAAGTAAAAACAGGTTAACTTTGGAGACTCTTCGTCCAAACTGTTAGCTTGTCTGGTCTCTGATGCTCACATAGTGCATTATACTATTTTCTGCTTTATTTCACATTTCTAAAATTTGTAGTTTTTCTTTGTATTTTAAATATTTGCTCTTTAATTAACTTTGTGCAAACAAATCCCACTATGCTAGCAATCAATGCAAATCATCACGTGTTAAAACTGTCTGGTTTCAGATGTTTTACATCTGTTAACGAAATAAAATTGAATAATCGTATTTGTTGAGTTTATAAAAACCTTCTTGAAGAGCTGCGAGGTGTCTATAAGAGTAAGTATCCCTCAGAAGAACCATCCCATGCAGTGTGTCTGGTTGCGAACAAGAATATTCAGTGTGTAATACATTGTGAGCATAGTGATCATTGTATCATAAGGTTTAGGCTGACTATGGACAAGGACCAAGAGCAATCCAGGGTAAGAATAATTAACTGGGGAAGGCCAACTTCAGTGGGGTAAGAATGGAGCTGGGGCAAATAAATTGGAGTCAAAAGCTGGCAGGAAAACTAATAGATGAACAACGGGCTACCTTCAAAGAAGAGATAGTTCGGGCACAATCAAGGTATGTTCCCTCGACGCGGGGAAATGTAGAGCTAACAAATCCACAGCTCCCTGGATGACAAAAAGAGGTAGAGATTAAGATAAAGAAGAAAAAGTGTGCTTCTGACAGATGCCAGGCAGAAAATACTATTGAGAACCAGGCTGAATATAGAAGATCCAAAGTGGAAGTGAAAAAGCAAACAAGAGAAGTCAGTTTAACTTCGGTGGTGGGGAAATGTCTAGAAAAAATAATTCGGGACAACATCAATAGTCACATGGACAAATGCGAGTTAATTAAGGAAATCCAGCATGGATTTCTTAAGGGAGTTTTTTGAGGAGGTAACAGAGGGTTGATGAGGGGCAATGCTGTTGATGTAATGTACATGGACTTTCAAAAGACAATTTTTCAGTGCCACACAACAGACTTGTGAGCAAACTTGTAGCTCATGGAATAAAAGAGACGGTCGCAGCATGGATACAAATTGACTGAGGGTCAGGAAACAAAGAGTAGTGGTTAATGGATGTTTTTGGGGCTGGAGGAAGGTTTGTAGTGGAGTTCCCCAGGGATCAGTGTTGGGACCCTTGCTTTTCCTGATATGTTAATGACCTAGACCTTGGTGTACAGGGCACAATTTCCAAGTTTGCAGATGATACGAAATGTGGAAGCATTGTGAACTGTGAGGAGGATAGTGTAGAACTTCAAAAGGCCACAGACAAGTTGGTGGAATGGGCAGACAGGTGGCAGATGAAGTTCAATGCAGAGAAATGTGAAGTGATTTATTTTGATAGGAAAAAGCTGGAGAGACAATATAGAATAAAGTGTATAATTCTAAAGCGGGTGCAGGAGCAGAGGGACCTAGGTGTATATGTGCATAAATCATTGAAGTGGCAGGACAGGTTGAGAGAGCATACAGTATCCTGGGCTTTATTAACAGGGGCTTAGAGTACAAGAGCATGGAAGTTATGTTGAAGTTGTATAAGACACTAGTTCAGCCTCAGCTGGAGTATTGCGTCCAATTCTGGGCGCCGCACTTGAGGAAAGACTTGAGGGCATTGGAGAGAGTACAGAAAAGATTCACGAGAATGGTTCCAGGGATGAGGAATTTCAGTTATGAAGTTAGATTGGAGAAGTTAGGACTATTTTCCTTGAAGAGAAGGCTGAGAGGAGAGTTGATAGAGATGTTCAAAATCATGAGGGGTGTGGACAGAGTAGATAGAGAGAAACTGTTTCCACTCATGAAAGGGTAGAGAACGAGGGGGCACAGATTTTAAGTGTTTGGGAAAAGAAGCAAAAGTGACATAAGGCAGCGAGTGGTTAAGGTCTGGAATGCGCTGCCTGAGAATGTGGTGGAGGCAGGTTCAATTGAAACATTCAAAAGGGAATTAGACAATTATATGAAAAGGAAGAATGTGCAGGGTTACAGGGAGAAGGCGGGGGAATGAAACTGAGGGAGTTGCTCTTTCAGAGAGCCGGTGCAGACGTGATGGGGTGAATGGCCTCCTTCTGCGCTGTTACAATTCTGTGACACTGTATGGTACAGCGGGATTATCCAAAATTTACAGTAACTTCAAAAAAGTTGTTTCAGTGCTAGGTAGTAACTGCCATTTTCAAAGGTTGGTCACAAATTAGGACATGTGTTAAAATCCAAGTTCTCAAGCTCTGATTCCATGTGCACTGAGTTCCTTCTCTCAACTGGGAATGAATTGGGTTGAGGGCTGTTACTTCTCCATGGGGAGGAAGCGGAAATTGTTTGATGAATCACCTCAAAGTGCTCGTTACTTCGAAACAGTTGTTTGGGCAGCACAATATAAGAGATCTGGGAATATCTGCCTGCTGGTCCTGTGTGGAAAGGAAGATGGAGAGCCATTTTTGTAAATTTGGGGGAAAAAATCCCGGCATTTTCTCTCCTTTCAAAGGTTCTGGGCTGGAGCCCCTTGAGCCTATGTCAGTCTCTGGTACTTGGGCCAAGCAACAACCATTCTTCATGCATGGACCTAGGCAATAAGCATGACAAGTTCGTTCCGATGGAAGTATCACGTACAAGCATAAGTGTGTCTCTCAGTCTCTCGCTGGCATGCACACACACATATACATAATTTCCAGCAGGTCACAGAATATTGATCAAATGTTGAAACACCAGGTTAACTTTCTTTTGTGCACTTCCTATCCTAGGGAAACTGAACATTGCAGTGTGCCTTCCACTGTAGTGTGAATGATGTGGTCAGACTGGGGATAATGGAACCTTCATGTAGCTGAGCTATACAAACTTTACCAAATGAACCATTAAGTGAGCTGGAAAAGACATTAATCTGTGAAAATGAATGGGCCATGGTTTCCTACAGTTCTGACACTAGACACAAATTGAAAGACAGAATTGTATTTATTGATGCTTTTAATAAAATATATTTTAATAGTTCCTCCTAGAATACTGTCTGACAATTCAGAAGGGAGCAGTCACTCCCGATTTTGTTTTGTCTACTTGTGCTGTAAAAAAAAAGGCCGTATTAATTATAAATGAATTGTCTCTTCAAGGTTATGATAGGTTAATGAGCATTTGTACTGGCCTGAAGCTAATTGTTGGTTATTGACGCATTCCCAATCTATAATGTGGTTGATTAAATTGTCAGTTAGAAGCAGTTGGGTACACTGTGGTAATGAGAAGACATTGTATCTTTTGAGTTTGACAGCCTGAGATCTGTCTCCGTTCAAACGTTTCAAGTCCAGGTAACTTCACTGAATCGCACAAAATCCTGGAACTTAAATGCACTATTACGCCAGGCCGTTGCTTGTGTCAGTGCCAAATCAAACATCAGACGGTGATGGAATCTGTCACAAAGCAGTCATCACATGACAGCCGTTACATGGATGATTTTGGATTGAATTACTTTATAGCTCTCATGGTAATGTGCTGGTCTCTTATTGTAATGGCCAGGATAAGGACCAAGCAAGTTGACTTGCATAGCATGAAATAAATAACAGTGCTGCACAGTGAATTGAGAACAAAATCATCTCCAGAGTCTTTATATTAACTTATCCCAACTTGGAATGATGTCACAGAGATGAACCAAATCTAAGAAGAAGAGTCATATCCAACTCTAAACGTCAACTCCGTTTCCCTCTCCACAGATGCTGCCAGACCTGCTGGGTATTTCCAGCACTTCCTGTTCTTATTCCAAATCCAAGAGGGAACTCCCCAAATCCCCTCTTCATTCCTGGTTGCACAAATTACTGCCAAGCTTGACTTCAAGCATTTGTCCCTTTTAAGCAGCTTTTTGAGATAATCCCTATGAGCACTCCAGTAGACAAGAGGGTTTAGTTAGTGTAATGTGTATAGCACACAGTTAGTTTCTCATAAGCACATGCATGCCTGACCAACACTGACTACCAGATGTGACATTTTACTTTAACCCTCGTGCATTATCCTTCTTCCTAGAAACCTATGTTCTACAGCACTGATGCTTTGTATCCAGTTGCTCAGAAGCAAGATATACAGAGCCAATTCTTCGCCTTATCCTCTGCCTCCCACCTCTCCTGCCTTCCCGCTCCCCACCCCCCGCCCCCCCCCCCCCCCCCCCAACTCTATTTACCATCTTGCAGAGAAGTATTGAAAAGGTTGTGAACTTGCTATTTGGTTAGGCATAGTGCTGGAACCAAGTTTACACTGTATTGTGCAGAATGTTGATTTCGTTAATGACCATATTAAATGCAAGAATTGAACTCTAGTGCTGCAAACTGCTGGTCCTCTGTTCCACCTTGTGGAATTTCTTATCAAAGCATAAAATAAAATCCTGCGATGTGACAATGATGCATTTCTCTTCATCTTTAGGAATAAGCCGTACAAGTCCACACTGGAAAAAATATCAACCTTTACTATCCTCAAAAACCTTGTCGAACTAAGACTTGGGTTGTAAAAATACAAGTGCATCGTGTTTCTCACACTTCATATCAAAAAACCTATTTAACGTACTAAATATTACCTCAGATTTCCCATTGTGTAGCTCATGGTGAGTTGGACATTCTGGGATGGCTGATAGAGCATGTTGGGGAGCATTGGAAAAAGTGGTTCTGAGGTCTGGGAACATAGGGGATAGTACAGGCCTCTGACAGCATTAATTGTGTAGTTTGGGAAAACTGAGAGGGCTGGGTTCAGGTATGAATGTGAAAAAGTGTTTAACAGCCTCGTGGAGTAGAGGGGTCCAGGTTATATTTAACTGGCTCGGTCCTTTTTTAAATATATTTTACATATCTCACTACATTTCAATCTGTGAGCTTCCGTCCCTGGTCCATCCAACGACTCATTGTACTGTCAGGCATCACCTTCACTGTTTTTCCTGTTGTCAGGTGCTTCCTGTCTTTATCTTCTTGCCTTGTTTAGTTTAGTTTAGAGATACAGCACTGAAACAGGCCCTTCAGCCCACCGAGTCTGTGCCGACCATCAACCACCCATTTATACTAATCCTACACTAATCCCATATTCCTACCACATCCCCACCTGTCCCTATATTTTCCCTACCACCTACCTATACTAGGGGCAATTTATAATGGCCAATTTACCTATCAACCTGCAAGTCTTTGGCATGTGGGAGGAAACCGGAGCACCCGGAGGAAACCCACGCAGACACAGGGAGAACTTGCAAACTCCACACAGGCAGTACCCGGAATTGAACCCGGGTCGCTGGAGCTGTGAGGCTGCGGTGCTAACCACTGCGCCACTGTGCCGCCCTTGGTGCTGTGATTGACATGGGTTGTCACAAGAAATCTAATAATCCAAATGTATCTTCCGGCAGGGTTTAAATCATTTGGAAAAACAAACTGCAATTCTCTTCAACCTTTCCACTGAGATAACTACTATATTCTCAGTGAATCATCTTTGCTTTCTAACAATCACAAAAATAACTGTTGCTAACTATAGATGTTGTCTAAGTGAAGAGTTCATAATGGAAAATATACATTCGTTGAAATATTTCAAATCTGAAATCTGCATGAAATAAAACTTGGAGAATTCATCTCCAGTTGGTTTTAGTTGAAGCGGCTGTGTCCATGCATATATTTTTCTGAAAGATGATGGATATATTGCCTTTGAACAATGTGTTTGCAAGTCTCTTGCTATTTGGACCATTGCTCAAATGCAAATAAGGCCAACCTTTGCCCATCTTAGCTTGTGTAGCAGTGGGATCCTGTTGCAATGATACTTGAGTGAAATATTGAGGGAGAACTGCATTATTGGAGGTGCCAGCTTTTGGTTGAGATGTAAAATTGCATGATTGAGCAGGCAAACAGGACTTGAAGGCCATGCTTGCCTGCATGACGATGGTTCGAGGGGCTGAGTGGTCAACATCAGTTCCTATGTAAAGGGGGTTGTGTTGCATCTGCTGTAGTGTGAATTATAGTTTTGTATTTTTTTTATATCTCTAATTATTGGTTGACAATGAGGTGCATTGGCAACAATACCTTTTAAATCATTTGCATTTTAGGTTCAGTGACTGAAGGAGAGATCTAATTGACAGCGGGTCCATGACCTGTAACTTGACAGTTTTTATCTGCAGTTCATAAATATTCTGATCACAGTATACCAATCTTGTTAAAAGCCAGTAAGACGTATATTGAGATTTGTCTGTACACCATGATTAGTATTCTATTTCAGCACTTTTAATCGATTCACAGTTGCATGCTGCTATTTGTTTTCCATTTTGAATAACTACAGAATTTACACATCTCCAGGATATGAATTTTTGACACAATCTTTGAGCAAATTTTAAACTGTTATGAATTCAAGAAGAGTGGAAACTCAGCATGGGCTGTGCTAAATAAATTGTCTGTTTGCAAAGTATGAAAGGGAAGCTCTTGTGCATGGGACTGTAATAGAATTAAAAGTTACTAACCCCCTGACGTCATCTTGGAGTAACCATTCAAAAATTAAAATTGACTTCATCTGTTATGGTTTGAAGTTTGATTTTAAATTGCAGGGAGGGGAATGGAAGCTACTTCTCTCTCTCTTGCTCTCTCTCTCTGATCGAAAGGTATATTTTTTTGGTGACCTGGATTTGATGGGGCCACATTAATTTAACTAATTGGCAACTTGTGTGGAAGGCTTAATGTAATTGTCCAGTTTGGTTTCTCTTTCATGTCGTAACATGTCATGATATACATTGCTCAATTCAACACAAACTCGAGAATTCAAACTTTTTTTTTGCTTTTCCCTTGACAAGATATCAAAAATGAATTATAGGAAACAAAGGACACAGACCTGGAAATGGGAGACAAGTAGCAGGTCATTTAGGGCACAGTCAAGTCAGTGATACTGAAGCTTTTGAAGATTAGGAGCGAGGGGCCACGGTGAAGGGAGAAAGTCAGTCATGCAGTCAACCAGAGGCGGAAGAGCAAAGGGTGAGTTCTGGGACATGGGGCTGGAAATAATTGGAGATAGAGTGGGGTGAGGTTCCAAAAATGAGGAAAGGTTTTGCAATTTAGGCATTGGAGAGTGGGGAGACAACAAAAGTTGGTAGGGAGTGTGTGAAAAGACTGAGAGATGAAGTTTGAGGTGGGATATGAGCAGTGGAGTTCTGGCTAAGTTGAAATTGATGTATCGTGAAACTTGGGAGGACAGCTTGCTTATCTGCAGTTCTGGGTACAATCTGTAAAGAAACTTGACTTACTAATTTTATTTAGGCATTTTACTTTGATATTGCATGTACGCAAATTTTCAGACATGTTATTGACCATAGATTTTCCCAAACTGAGAACATGCAATCAGTCACCAGAGCTCTTGGTGCATCAGAAAGGGCCTCAATTTTAAAATTCTCATCCTTGTTTACAGATCCCTCCATGACCTCGCCCCACCCTATCTCTGTAACTTCCTCCAGCCCTACAACCCTTGGCGATTTCTGCATTCCTCTAATCCTCTTGCACATACCCGATTTTTGATTCCTCCACCATTGACAGCCATGCCTACAGCTGCCATAGCCTAAACACTGGAATTCCCTCCCTAAAACTTTCCACCTCGCTGCTGCTTTAGGATGCTCCTTAAAACCTATCTGTTTGTTTTGGTCACCTGCCGTCATATCTCCTTCTGTAGCTCGGTGTCAAATTTTGTTTGATAAAGCTCCTGTGAAGTGCCTTGGGATGTTTTACAACATTAAAGGCACTATGTATATGCAAGTGGTTGTTTCTGCGTGGAAATGTGTGCACGAGTGCATTTTTTTTTGTCAGTTTTTCCCATCCTTATGTGTTTACCTCCACAGTTGCTTTTCTCCTTCTCTCAAGCTGCTAAGCTAATGTCAGGAGCTAATTGGTATAAGCCAGCATGAGAAAACCAGGGTACTGCACTGCCTCTTCCATGTCTTTCTCTGACATTGGGTTTGCATTGCACAGATCAAAGCCAAATATTTGAAACACTGAAGGACATTAATGATGTAGATTGTCAAAAGAGTTTTTTTTTATTAGTAAGTTTAGAATTCTGTGTGTTTATAAAAAGACTGAGGATTTTCTGTGAACATAGAAGGCTGAAATTTGGTGTTTGAACTGAGTGGGACAGACTGCAAGACACCTGTTCCAAACAACAGCGTGGGAAATGACAGGTCACATGACTTGATAGAATTTCAGTGTTACTCCTGCATTGTAAAAGACCAGTGAACTGGACAGACAGGAGGCAGAACAAACTGGCTGAGCCCTGTTTTTTTGCAGACCAGGTAAAAAGACCTCTCTGTGAAAAAGAAGGTTTGCCTCTCGTGTTAAAAGAAATTCTGCATTTGAGATGGTGGCTGTGGTCTGCCTGGAGAGAGAAAAGGCCCCTGGGGAAGAAAAGACCCAGGAAAAGAGGAGTTGCTGCTCTCTGTGCAGGAAGGCTGCTTTGCTGAGAGGAAGCCCTGCATTTTTGAAGGTGGCAGATTCCTATTGCCTCCAATCTCTGAGGAATCCCTGCCTCTGGACTGAATCCTGTTGCCTCTTATGTTTTGGGAGATCCTGAAAGCTCAAGAAATCTTCTATTGCTAGACTGCTATTTAAAAACCCAAGTAGACCTGTTGCTACACCCTTTGCTAAAAGATCAGTGTGACCCCTGCTGCAGACGAAGTGACGTGAACGCCTACTCATCACAGACTGTTCATTAACCTTGCCTGGAGAGACTTAGAGTGGCATCTGACTATTCGACTCTGGGACACCTCACCGTCCCAAAAATATCCTACCAGAACATGACAACCCAATTATTTTATTATTCCTAAGCAACAGTTGTAAACAAAAACATTCTTTTCAAACCGGTTAACTTTTTTTTAATGTATGTGTGTGTGCATGAAGATTAGGAAGAATAAGAAGTTTGAAAAGAATCCTTTCACTTATTGTCATGCAGACCCCCACCTGCCAAGCACGAGGCATATTAATTTCGCCGCATGGACATTAAATTTCAAACTGTTGTTGAAGTGAAGAAAGGACTTGCTTTCAAAAATTGCCAAATCTTGGCTGGAAAGATATTTGCATATTAACACACAGTGTTTGGAAAGGACCGTTCCCTGACGCATTCAACCCACAATGGACTTTTGATCACCAGACGTTGAAGGTGGGGAGCTCGCATTTCAGGTTGACTGCTAAGGTGGCCGAATACACAAAGGACATGGTCAAACCAGCCAGTCACATGACTAACCTGCTGGGCAACCTGAGTCTTTTGAGTTTGTTCTAACAGGGCAGAAAGTTTTTTTGCTCCTGAACTGAAAAGCTCTCTCCTGTCTGCTCCCATCTCTTTCTCAAAAGCCTCTGAATCCACTGAAGACACATGAACCCCAAGAGGGAAAAGTCTCCTACAGCAAACAAGGTTTAAGAAGAATACTGGGACCCAATGAAAAGCAAGATCTACTTACAATCTACAGTGAGCTCGAAGACCTATAACAAAAACTCTTCAGATATTGCCTCAAATTTTTCCTCTTTACTTTTCTTCTCTTTTCTTTCTCTATTTGCATGTATATGTTTCGTATGCATGCTAGCGTGGGTGCGTCGTGTATCTATAGGTGTTAACTGAATTAGAGTTTAAGTTTAATAAATGTCAACTTTTCTTCTTTAAACCTAAGCCTTTTTGTGCTGGTTTCTTTGGCTTATAATTAGAAAACAGTGAACAAGGATTCACCAAGTGGGAGCTCAAAACACGGTGTGTTTAACATTAAACCCTTTTACGATAAGACCAGGTGAAGGCTGAAAAGGAACCCGAGACCTCTTTCTCATCGGGCCGTAACAAGAGTTATCTCATTATTGTTTAAGATTTAGTTTATTAATAAATAGTTAATTTTGTTGTTTAAACAAGCCTGGTTTGGTGTGCTTTATTCTGGGGGATATATAGTGTGTTTAATTTGGCTATTTTTCGGTAGGTGGGAAACTTTACTAATTTGCTATGACCTGTAGAGTAGTGGGACTGAATTAACAGTGCATTACTCCTGCCTTGGTCATAACAAGATGCAAGCTGGCCATTATTTTGGATGAAAGGACACAAGTACAAATTTACAAACTTCAAACTGGGTTGAGGATTGGAAGAAATTTCCTCTTATAAAGTAGGGTGTGAACAGAACAGCTGATGTGTGCTCTACTGCACTGTGCCATTGTTTCCCTTTTGTGACTATTGATCTTAAGAGCTCGCATTAATTGCCCATTGAGTAAATACATTTCTTGTTACTCTGTTGTGAGATAATTTCGACTGATTGCATAAGGTTTTTATTGAAGTTGCTGGACTAATTTCAGGAGAGGATTGCTTTATTAACCTCTCAGCACGGTTCTCAATGGTTCTGCAAGAATAAAATAATACAGCCTTTTTATATTTCCAAGGGCAGTTAATGGCAAGCGAATAGTAACATTTGCCATTGGCTGCAGTTTTACATCTTAAAAGCACCTCTTATAAATTTATTACCCCAGGACCTGTGTAGTTTACTTCATTTATAGACTGTCCAGGACATGAGGCCTTTTACATTCCCTGTTTTTGTTTCTGCTTATTGGTGTTTATTTTGTGTGGATAGTGTGTACATTTATGTATGTGTTTCCACAAATCCCTTGATTTTAAAAATGTGGTTCAAGTCCACAGTGCTTTTGTGGCAATTATACATCTATTCTGTTTGTAAAGGCCAGGATCGCTGTTTATTTGAAAGTTTGATTATACGTTAAATTGCTTTCAGCAAACTGATAGTAAATCCAGGAAAGCATTCATCATCCAGTTATTAAACTTTATATCAGTTTGGGAATTTTCAGCTCCCCTGGCACAGGCTAATAAATATGTAAAGATATTAAATGTATTCTGATGATTTATACATTACAGAAAATGGGGTGAAAATGGGGTGAATGGTGAGACATTTTATTCGGATTGAATTCTTCCGTTGCTATAGTCTACGTAACAGTATGATAAACAGAGAATTGTGCCAGATCTTCTAGGTTACTGAATATCCAGCAAGCATTTCAGGTGCTGAGTGGCTTGCTGTGGTTTTCATGTTTTCTACATTTTTTTCAAATAATGACCCATCCAGGTGCTTTTTTCTTGAAGCCAACCATAGCTTAGTTCTAAAAATGTAAATTTATTATAGACATAGTCAGACTTGTATTTGTACTTTACTTCATGTTTATCGAATGATTTGCCATGGGCCATTATTCGTTTGAGTTAAGCATCACTAACCGTGCCCCTCTGAATAGCGGACCAGATGAACATTTTTATTGAATTGAGGCACAGGCTTGAAACTGAAGTGTTTTTATTCATGTAGGATAGATGAACTAGCAACATAAGTGAGATTTATGTCTCCTTGCCTTCTCATATATAAAACAACAGATGCAGCTTGCTTTGTCCCTTCAAACAAAGAGCCACATATTGTAAAACTCTCTACCAATACCGCCTTGACTTAGCTGGCCGAGACTTCTAAATGTGCCAGCCTTTTGGCTATTGACTGCAAGTAACAGACATCAGTGGCTCTCTCTGAGCAATCCAAGATAGCCAATATAAATCTTGGCAAAGAATTCTCTGTCAATTCTTCTGTCAATTAGGGAGAGCTCCACCTTGTCTAAGTCCTTCCCTTTTCTCATTGGTCTCAGCAACAACTGTCAAAGTTACTGTGTGGTTGGTGCCAACCTTTTAAATTTTGCTGAAGGACTTTCTTGTTATCTGTTTAGCTATGTGCTATGGACCAATTGATCAGAAGAACACCTTAATTGGAAAGGTCTCCCAAAGTCACTTCTGACACTACTGTAAAATATTTGGGGCTAGAAATTAGTTTGCTCCAATTTTTTGGTGCGGAGGCCACGATTTGTGACATACCTGCACCTGTTACAAAATGAGGTGAGCAGCACGTAAAATTTGTCTACCCACCTCATTTCCTTGATTGTAGCATGGCCATGAGCAGCATCTGCCCTGGACTCCATTGAGCTGCCATGAATTCTACACATTGCTGGCAATTGAGTAGAATTGTGAAGAAACTATGTGCTCCAGGCAGCCTTCCCTTTTTAAAGGTGCAATCCCTAAAAAAGGAAGGTTGCAGAAATACATTGTGGCACTGAGGGAGAAGGAGAATGGTACGCCAGGCAAAAGAAAGGGCTCTCTGCTTTTGTAACGCCACTCTGGATGCACTAGGTGGGGTGGTGGATGGAGGCCGTGTTTCTATCAGAGGGCAGGAAGCCCTCAGGACTGAGTCTCTGCAGGGCATGGGAGCAAGAGACAAGGGTGGTTAATGCCCAGAGTGTGGCTCCCAGAATATGCCAATAGTCCTGGGAAAAAGGTTAATGATCTTAGGTGGCCAAGGTGAGTGAATGTATCTGCACATCACATCTCACACCCACACCCACCTCTGTCACTGCTCAATGCACTGCACCCCAATTACTCAAACAGCAGCACTCCCTGACTCTCAGGACTCACCCCTAACATATACTACATCTCACCCACACATGCTAGCCATGCACACAACTCTACCCGCCTCCTCGAACCTACAGCTATTCAGCTACAGCAGGCATATCACCCAACCACATTGACATTCTGCCCTTCCTCTTGCAGGAGGAGGTCGCCCACAATAGGAGGGAGACCCACAGGACTGACTGAGGACCAGCACGCCTGCATCCCCTCGGCACCGTCAAGGAGATGATGCATAGGATTTTGGGCACCAATGCCACAGAGCCTTTGGCACCCAGTGCTGCTGAGGCCATCCAGAATAATGGGCAATTACTGCCTTATGCATCATCTTCACTCACTCCTCACCCTCATCCTAAAAGGTGCTAAGAAATTGAAATTGCAGATGGAGTGACCGTGGACATACTGCTTTCCTCCTCACCCACACTTCCATCACTCCTACCCTCCCCTTATGCTTTTGTGCTTTCAGATAGTCAAGAACTGCCTGCTGCTTAGCTACTGGTATCTCAGGCAGAAGTGTGAGAAGAAGAGCAGACTTTTGAGAAAGAAGCACTGTTACTTGACTTTGCACTCGCAGCCACCAGCTCAGCTACTGGCATTGCAGATACCTTAGAGGCTAGTATAGAGTCAGGATCTGCATGTGGTAGATCATTGGGCACCAGTGGGCTGCAGTCAGAGCAGGGAGATAGATCAGCTCATGTGCAAACGTCCCAGGCAGCTTGGTTACAGACCAGTTCTGCTGTCGGGGACTCTGATGAGGAAAATGCTTTTGATACACACCGAAATGGCTTAGTGCATTGGCAGGTCTGCCATGTAGCCTCCAGTCACTTGCTGGAGCATGGAGGAGTCCGGCTCCACTGTGGCACAGGGCATCATGCAGAGCTTGTGGAAGTGATGGGCACCTCTGCGGTAACACTGCCAGACAGACCCATGATGTCTCAGCTTTCACAGCAGCACAGACAGACCTCGCAAGATTGCAGTGCTGCAGTGGAAGCTGAGACAGAGGTCATGAAATCCCTGGCTGCTGGTAAGCAGGCTCAGACTGCTGCCAATGTGGATGTGGATCTCAGTGCTCAAAGGGGCATGCAGGCATTGTCATCAGTCGAGCAATCCATGCTGCAGCAGATTACAAGGATTGCTGCGGTGCTGCCCTGTGGCAGTTGGACTGTGGAGCACGAACCTGCTGTCCTCTTTCAGGATGACCGCATTCGTGCTCACACTACCGCCACTCTGCCAGTGCCCTTGCTGATTCCTCTGAGCCAGCCAGGCCAAACTGCTGCTACCCTGCTGAGATAGTACAGTCCAAAGTAGAGCCCTCATGGCCTAGAGCTGCTTTAGAGCGCCCAGCAAGGCCATCTGCAGTTACTCCCAGTGAAGGTCGGCAGCCTTCTACCAGCCTTGCTGCAGCCACTGGGGTAGCACTGTGTAGGAGCACTAGAACAGGCAAAAGCACTTGCAAGACGGGCACCAAGGGGATGCACAAGGGTGATTAGATTTTATTTGTATTATTTATGTATTGCTGGATAAATTTGTTCAGTGAAGATTTTTGCTGTTAGCCTTTGTTGAATGATGTTGACTTTGGGGACTTTGTGATGGGAAATCTGTTAGGGATGTTCTGTTAGGGTTGTTCTGTTAGGGAATGGTGGGTCATGTGGGTGAGGAAGTTCATTTCAACTGAATCAAAACCTCCACAATGCTGTCCCTCTCACTCCATCCAGTTGCATGTGGTGAATGTGGTCTGCTCTCTTGCTATTCCGAATCCCCATCCTCCCAAGGTGGCCTCCCAGGAGGTGGTGGCTGGGCCCTCATAATTGCAAGGTTGTGAAGGATGCAATACACCACCACAAACATGGAGCTCCCCTCAGCCAAGTATTGCACAGATCCCCCAACCTCCACCCTGCCCCGAGTGATTTAAGCAGTGAAACCTTTGTTTTAGGGGACCAATAGCTTGCTTCACAGTGTTGTGGGTGGCTCCCTGGCTTTCTTGAAGGCCTCCAGTTGGTATTGCTGGCTGTCACAGGATAAAAGTATCATGGGTGCTGGCAAGATAGCGGACATTCTCCGAGATGAACTTCTTGGTGTGGTTGTACGACAACTGCACATTGACAGAGTGGTAGCACTTGCGTGTTACGGTATTGCTCCCCATGGACGTGGGTGGTGCCCACACATTGGGAAGCCCACTAACTTGGCAAAGCCACATGCCCTTTCATCCTGGTGTTCCCTCCTCTGGGAGAAAAGGATGAAGTCCACTCTCCTTCTGCACAGTACCTCTGTCGCCTCCCTGATGCTTTTATGCACGATGAACTGTCAAACTTTGCAGGTGTCGCCTGTTCGCGACTTAAAGCAGTGCTTAACCAGGCGACTGACCTGAGCTCATAACTTAACTGGCAACAGAAAACATTTTTATGGCTTTGTGACTTAACCACTTATATGTTGATTTTAGCAATTCACAAGTACAAGTTAAGGAAATTACTTGAGTAAAGAAATCAGTTTTTCCATAATCTCAAAACATTTCACATAACTTAGGTCAGATTCCACAGCAATCACTTTGCACATAGTGAGATCCCAACAACAGCACTGAAATTAAAATCAGTTTTTAGTGGCGTTGGTTGAGGGAGTAATGTTGGTCAGGACACCAGGAAAACTCATTCGTCGCCGTCGATTCGAGGATGACGTCTACTCAAGATTGCAAGTTTCTGCCTGGGTCTTCAGGTGATTAAACAGGCTGATTCTTGACCCGCAGATCTTTGGGCTGATGGGGCAGGATGTCCCACGAGATAGTTGGATCCGGAGTGCAGGAGTTGCTTCCTTTTCTTCTCCGCTGACGCTCTGCCTCATCATTAAGACATTAGACTCAAAGCATGATGGACAAGTTGCCGCCATTTTGAACGATTGGTAGCAAGTTCCTCCCAGTCATCAATGTCACTGCTGCTGTGCTTCAAAGATAGCTTCAGAGTGTCTTTGAAGTGTTTTCTTTGTCCTCCGCTGGAACGCTGGCCATTTGAGAGTTGAGCAAACAGGACTTGATGGGGAGACGGTTTTTGGCCATCCGGACAGTATCCAGTCCATCGAAGTTGGTTTTGCAGGAGTTTTTCCTGAATGCTTGTGGTGCTGACTTGAAGAAGGACGTTAGCATTTGTTTGACAGTCCTCCCATTGAATCCGGTGAATGCAGCAGAGGCATTGCTGATGGATTTTCTCCAGCACTCTTGTGTGTCACTGATACACAGTCCAGGTCTCACTGCAGTATAGGAGTGTAGGTGACAGCAACTGCTCTGCACACTAGGACTTTTGTTGACGTTCAAAGGTCTTTGTTGTCAAACACTCGCTGTGGTAATTTGTAGAAAGCTGAGCTGGCACAGTTGATCTGGTGTTAGATCCCATCAATGGTGGTCTTTTGAGAGAGGTGGCTGCCAAGGTATGGCAAGTGCTCAACATATTCCAAAGTATCTCCTTCAACCAATGTAGGAGGTGGAATATTTGGCTGACCAGGTGTGAGTTGATGTGAGTTTTGTTTTGGCAACGTTCAAGGACAGGCCGTGTCTCTTGTATACAGAATTGAAGAGATTGAGAGCAGCTTGCAAATCTGGTGCAGAGTGAGTAATGACACTGCAGTCATCCGCAAACTGTATATCATGTTTGTCTATGGTGGTCAGTTTAGTTTTGGCATGGAGGCGACTGAGGTTAAAGAGTTTTCCATCTACGTGGTATTTAGTACTTGCACCAGAGGGCAGCTGATCTTTCATGAGGTGAATAGCCACTGTCCGGTAGATTATAAATAGTATGGGAGCTATTGCACAGCCTTGCTTGACCCCGGTCTGGATTTTGACGGTGTCTGTTTCAGATCTCCCACTCAAGCCAGTTGTAGTCATATCATCATGGAGCAATTGCCGAGTTGTGACGAAGTTTCTTCGACATCCAAATCTTTGGAACACAATCCACAGAGCCTCGCAATTTACTGAGCAAATGCTTTGGTCAGGTTGATGAATGCAGTGAAGAGTTCCTGGTGTTGCTCGACATTTTTACTGGATTTGTCAGGCAATAAAGACCATGTTGGAGGTGGGGGAATTTTTATTTTTTCCCAAATGCGTAGGATGAGTGCATGGAGTCTTGATGTGAGCAAAAGCTCACCAGCTTTGAATACCTCAGCTGGAAAACCATTTGGGCTTCAGGCTTTGTTGTTTTTCATCCATTTGATTGTTGTAGCTCTCCGATCGATGGTACTTCATCCATCAATTCTACCACAGGGTACTGGGGGATAGCCTGAGGAATATCAGCTGCCACTGTGGATTCATGGTTGAGGAGTTGTTGAACATGTTCTTTCCACCACAGACTGACTGGCATTGTCTTCCTTAAGAGAGACACCATTCCTGTGAGCGGAGGGGATTTTGTCCATTTGACCTTGGTCTATAGATGGCCCTGATGGCTTCAAAAAAGCTTTGCATGTCATGATCAGCATATTGTTGGATCGCTCGGGCTTTTTCGTCCCGCCACTTGGCCTTTTTCTTCCCACCACTTGGCCTTTTTCTTCCCACCACTTGGCCTTTTTCTTCCCACCACTTGGCCTTTTTCTTCCCACCACTTGGCCTTCATCTTCCAAGCAGTTGGAATGCTGCCGAATTGACTTGCGACCTTGGGTTGTTCTGGTAGACAATGAAGGCTGCTCATTTTTGTTCCAGGACGTCACATATTTCAGCATCGTTTTCGTCGAACCAGTCCTGGTGATGACGATGCTCGAGCCCAATGGTCTAGACACAGGCGTCTGGTACAGCTGACTTTATTTGTTTCCACTGTTCTGAAATTGAGTTGGAGGATGCGTGAAGATTTTCCAGATTGGTTATGAACTGCGCTTGGAATTCCTCTCTTCGGTCGGGCTGCTTTACGGCTGAGACATTGATCTTCTTTCTCTTGGACTTTTTGGTCTTTTAATGTCTTGGTGCTAGGTGGATGTTCATCACTGATTGAACAAGTCGATGATCTGTACAGCAGGCATCAGTTCCCCACATGGATCAAGTGATACAGACGTCTCTTAGATCTTTGACTCGAACAATGACATAACACTGGAGGTGCCAGTGCTTTGATCTCGGCTGCCTCCATGTGGTTTTGTAATTGTCCTTCTGGAGGAAGAGGGTGTTTGTTTTAATAAGGCCATGCTGAGTACACTTTGTCAGTAGAAGGACACCATTTGCGGCTTTTCCCACCCAATTTTTCCCAGTGGTTCCTCTCCGAACATCAGAGTCAAGGCCAACCCTGTCATCAAAGCCCCCACCCCCCGGAAGGATGATCTTCTCTTCTGGGATGGCAGTGAGGACTTCTTCAAGGTCAGAATAGAACTTTTCCTTAACATTTTCATCGGAGTCAAGGATCAGGGCATAAGTACTGATGACGGCATATTGATTACAGCTGACCTGTAGGTGAAGTGTCATGAGTCTTTCATTTATGCAGTTGGGGAGCTCTGGCAGTGTATCCAAGATCCTATTCTGAATGGCAAAATCAACTCCGTGGACACGAGGGTCGCTGTCGGCCTTTCCTTTCTAGTAGAAGGTGTATCCCCCTGCTTGTTCCTTCAGCTGCCTCTCCCCAGGAAGGTGTATCTCTCTGAGGGCATTGATGTCAATTTGGAGTCTTGATAGCTCGCGTGATATGATCGCTGTTCTTTTTTCCGGACAGTCAGTCTTGAGATTATCCATGAGTGTTCTAATATTCCAAGTTTCAAAATGTAAAATTTCTTGTGTTGACCATGAAGATGGTGATCCTGCAGGGTATGGTTGTCCAGCCAGAAGAAAGCGGGACAGCTTATTTGTAGGGGACCTTTTTCTAGCCCCCTCCCCATTTGGGGTGAGCCGAAGGTATCCTGAAGAGGACTGCACAGTCACGGATGCTGCTGTCCAAAGACACCTCTGTCCCAACACTGGTGTCCAAAGACCTTCATGCATCTGTTTCCTGTATGCAGATTCTTGACTAGAACCCTTCAAATAGTGCTGTGGGATCTACCCAAATCAGCAGACGGCCTCGGTTTAATGTCTTAGCTGAAGGACATCACCATCAACTGGGGTTGTTAACTTTGGACATTTTCTGGAAGGCTTCATCCCATTTCCAACTCCCATTAGTTGCCTGATGTGTCCAACTTCACAGAATCACAGAATTGTTAGAGTGCAAAAGGAAGTCATTTGGCCCATCGTGTCTGCACCAGCTCTCCAAATGAACAATTCACCTAATGCCATTCCCCTGCTTTTTCCCCGTAACCCTGCATATTCTTCCTTTTCATATAACGGTCCAGTTCTCTTTTGAATGCCTCAATTGGACTTGCCTCCAGCACACTCTCGAGCAGTACATTCCAAATCCTAACGACTCGCTGCGTGAAGTTTTTCCTCATGTCGTTTTTGCCTCTTTTGCCAATCACTTTAAATCTGTGCCTTCTCGTTCTCTATCCTTTCACAAGTGGGAACAGTTTTTCCCTATCCACTCATGATCTTGAATACCTCGATCAAATCTCCTCTGGGCTTTCTCTTCTCCAAGGAAACCAGTCCCAACTTCTCCAGTCTATTTTCGTACCAAAAGTTCCTCATTCCTGGAACCATTCTTGTGAATCTTCTGTACTCTCTCCAATGCCTTCACATTTTTCCTAATGTGCGGCGGCCAGAATTGGATGCAGTACTCCAGCTGAGGCCAAACTAGTGTCTTATACATGTTCAATATCACCTCCTTGCTCTTGTACTCTCTGCCCCTATTAATAAGGCCTAGGATACAGTATGCTTTATTAACTGTGCTCTCAACCTGTCCTGCCACCTTCAATGACTTGTGCACATATACCCCCAGGTCCCCTTGCCCTTGCACCCCCTTTAGAATTGTACCCTTTATGTTCTCCATGTTCTTGCTACCAAAATGAATCACTTCACATTTCTCTGCATTGAACTTCATCTACCACTTGTCCGCCCATTGCACCAACCTGTCTGTCCTTTTCAAGTTCTGCACTATCCTCCTCACAATTCACAATGCTTCCAAGTTTCGTACCATATGCAGATTTTGAACTTGTGCCCTGTACACCAAGGACTAGGTCATTAATAAATATCAGGAAGAGCAAGGGTCCCAACACTGACTACTGGGGAACTCCACTGCAAACCTCAGCCAATTTTGTACCCATGTTGCTCCTGTCCCTTTTATTCCCTGAGTTATAATTTTGCTCACAAGTCTGCTGTGCGGCACTGTATCAAATGCCTTTTGGAAGTCCATGTACACCTCATTAACCTTCTCTGTTACCTCTTCAAAAAAACTCCAGCAAGTTCATTCAACATTATTTTTCCCTTAATGAATCCATGCTGGCTTTCCTTAATTAACCCGCATTTGTCCATGTGACTATTAATCAGGTCCTGAATTATTTTTTCTAGAAGTTTTCCCACAACTGAAGTTAAACTGACTGTTCTGTTATTGCTGGGCATATCTTTACACCCTTTTATGAAAAAGGGTGTAACATTTGCAATTCTCCAGTCCTTCAGTATCCTTGGATGCATCTCATCTGGCCCTGGTGCTTTATCAACTTGAAGTATAGACAGCCTATCTAATACCTCCTCATCAATTTAAAAACCTTCTAGTGTATTAATTGCATCCTATTTCAGTGTGTTCTGGGTACCATCATCTTCCTTGATAAAGACATATGCAAAGTATTAATTTAAGACCTCAGCTATTCACCCTGCCTCCATACATAAATCCCCCTTTTGGTCCCTAATAAGCCCTACGGCACCTTTTACTACCCTTTTGCTGTTTATGTGCCCATAGAAGACTTTGGGATTCCCTTTTATGTTAGCTGCCAGTCTCTTTCCATACTCTCTCTTTGCTTCTCTAATTTATTTTTTCACTTCCCCTCTGAACCTTCTATATTCAGCCTAGTTCTCGGTTGTATTATCTACCTGACGTGTCATAAGCACACTTTTTCTTCTTCATCTCTATCTTTTTTGTCGTCCAGGGAGCTCTGGATTTCCGTTCGAGGGAATATACCTTGACTGTGCCCAAGCTACCTCCTCTTTGAAGGTAGCCCATTGTTCAGCTATTGTTTTGCCTGCCAATCTTTGGTACCAATTTATTCAGCCCAGATCCATTCTTATCCCATTAAAGCTGGCTTTCCCTTAGTTAATTATTCTTACTCTAGCTTGCTCTTTGTCCTTTTCCATAACCAACCTAAACCTTATGATGCAATGATCACTGTCCCCTAAATGTCGTCCTACTAATATTTGATCCACTTGGCCCACGTCATTCCCAAGAACCAGGTGCAGCAGTGCCTCCCCTCTCGTTGGACTGGAGAAATACTGCTGTAGAAAATTTTTCTGAACACACCCTTGGAACTCTTGCCTCTCTCTGCCCTTTTACACTACTACTTTCCCTGTCTATATTTGGATAATTGAAGTCCCCCATTAAAACTACTCCATAATTCTTTCATCTGTGTTAAACTCCAGAAAGCTTATTGTGAAAGGATAATGCTGGAGCCTATCTTTACTCAGTTTCACCTTTATTGTACAGAGTAAAGGATTACAAACGTGAAACTCCTCACTCAGACCCTCCACCAGTTTCAGTACGAGTCTCCTTTTGGTGCTTAAGACTCCAGTTGGCACCCTGCACCTGCAAATAATTAAACAATTGATACACAATTAACAGCTGTAATAAACCTCTCAGAGCATCACCTTCCCTTCTGATGATTCTTGACTGTTGGTCAAAGAGCCATCTTCACTTTGTTGTATGTCCCTGAGACTTTTTTCCTTTGCTGCTCAGAGCAGTGTTTGGGAGATTATTCTTATTGCCCTGGAGCCTCCAGGACAATTCAGGAGAGTTGGTAGTCCTATTTCCGGCAATACAACCTTCCTTTAGAACTGGACTGAAGTACCAGTCAGCTTTATTTGCTGCACTCCTAGAGTGAAATACTAAAATTGCCTCTAAATTGCTCCTGAATGATTATATCACTGGAGAAACTTCCATCTTGAGGATTCCTAAAGGATTTTTTCCAAACATGTTTCAATACCCAGTTTTTGAAAATATCCTGTTGTGACATATCACTTAGTAGCTGAGGAACATGGCAGACTGAATGCCCAAGACTGGAGCTAACCGAGCAACTGTTCTGTTCATGTGTGTGTGTGCCCACAGTTATATTCTCATTTCATATTTTATACTCTGTTCCACTGTTCCTTATAATCCAAAGCTGAAACAGAATAACTTTATTACATTTGAAAGAAGTTCTAAACAGCAGCTTACTATTTGCTAACAGAACACCAGCTTCAGTCATCTGCTTGGAGCACTGTGCCTGAAACTCAGCTGCTGTTTGATGTGCTGTCAGAAAACCATTGTTAAGGGAATTTGTCTAAATTGCATATTCAAACCAATATTTGACATTGACATTTAGTGAAGGAAAGGGCATCTGTAAATGCTCATACTTGATCATTGCATCGACCTCTGGTGACCTGTGCAAATTCAAACTTCCGGAGACCAAACACAGAGAACTGCATTTCTTTTTATTAAAAGTGGTACAAGTTATTTATTATTGTACTTTAAAAGAGACCATCCTTATAAGAAGTGAACAATAGTGTTATTCAAGCCTTGTCATGCATAAAATTGGCAAAATATGCTTGTGTTTTGTGAGAGGCAATCACTTGCATTGAGTCCATCACTGTGCACCAGACTAGGACACGCATATTGTGAGCTGTAATGGCTGATGCGTCTCCATAGTACAGCTGATATGTAGCCATGTTTTGACAGACGGGCTTAGTTACTAGTCGTTCATAACTCGGGCATAAAGATGAAAAGACAGAATTGGGTTTTGTATTTATCTCTAATTCCATTGCTTACGTACATCATTCTGCTGTCAAAATGAACCAGGAAATTCAATATTGAGTTGATTGTTTATAAAGGCTTTATATTACTTGGGTTTGAGTTTATAAGGGCACATTGAGCCCAGTTGAGACTGCAGAGATGATGCTAATTGCAATTATTTCATTTAGATCTTTCAAGATGCTGGATTGCTTATTCTGTTTGCAGATATTTTGCTTATCACTAATTATCCTTGAAGAAAACTATACCCAAATTACACTAGTAAATGAAATTTACAAAATAAGTTTGGATGATCAAAAGGAAGACCCAGAATTGACTGCAACAGCATTGACTTTTTTGATGGATTTGTCCATCTACTTAAAAGAATGAATTTCAAGTTCCAAAATGCGAAGTAAAATGTTTCTTGTGCTTTCTAGAAAGGGCCTTGTTTTTGAAGTAAATTTTTTAAACTAGATGGTCATTAATTGATCAAATGAATTTCAAATTTTTGAATTGGAGTTTGGCAAGATTAGCCCCCAGCTGACATGTTGGGCGGGAAGGTCGGCAAAAGTAGGATGGGGCAGTTGGAGTTGCTGTTAATATTGAGACAGAGCCAAGTGCCTTGACTTAAATTGATCTTCCATTTTAGAAGGGTCAGGTTTTTCTTCATAATTTTTGGGCTTGAAGTGACTTGTTCAAATACAGTGATGAGGTAATGAGCAAGCAGTTTACCAGCTTGGGGCAGTCAGTTTAAAATCTCAGAAGAAATGCTGCAGCTGACTGTGGTGATACCTGATTGAAGCCAACAGCACGTCAGCCATCCAGATGCAACATTTGTGCAGATCGGATGGTTGACATTTACATTAAGAAAGCCTGAGGCAGGCTCCGATTTATTGCATGAAAACCAAATCCTTTCATTTTCAATCGGCAAAATCAAAGCTTCAGTCACATCGATAGAGCCATATAAGTCATAGAGAGATACAGCACTGAAACAGGCCCTTCGGCCCACCAAGTCTGTGCCGACCAACAACCACCCATTTATACTAATCCTACATTAATCTCCATATTCCCTACCACATCCCCACCATTCTCCTACCACCTGCCTACACTAGGGACAATTTACAATGGCCAATTTACCTATCAACCTGCAAGTCTTTGGCTGTGGGAGGAAACCGGAGCACCCGGTGGAAACGCATGCAGTCACACGGAAAACTTGCAAACTCCGCACAGGCAGTACCCAGAACTGAACCCAGGTCGCTGGAGCTGTGAGGCTGTGGTGCTAACCACTGCGCCACTGTGCCGCCCGTTCCAGTTGTGGCTGCCACATCATGTTAACAGTTCTGTACCTACAGTATTTGTGGCATTCTTGCTACCTGAACTGATTTCTAAGCAAAGGAGAGGGAAAGATGAGTCTGGCTTCCATCTTCTGATTACTGTTGGCTGCTAGAAAGCATAATTCTGAGGACAGAGTGAGGGAAAATCAGGTTTGACTTTTGACAGTTGAAAAGCCAATCAGCATTCATGGTCTGCACTCATACATAAAGAATGGGTGCTTGGGTGAGGCACAAGAGGGCAGCCGGTGGTTGTGGGTTCAGCAACAATCTGCAAACAATGAGGGAAATGAGCAGTTAGTTGTTTTTTGTGGTATTTGTTGAGTCATGAATTTTGGGCAGGAAATGGTGAGACTCTTGTAGTGTAGTATATCCTGATATTTTAATGTTTACCAAAACAGGGAAATGGGGCTTTAGTTTAACACTTTACCTAAGGTTAGTAGCTGGAGTGTCAAAGCAGTTTATCCACTCCAGCCTTGGAGTGGGGCTCAAACCACAACTTTCTCACCCCAAGTTGAAATGCTGCCAGTGTGGTTGAAGCCTACAGCTTCCCTCTGTGCCTGTCTTGGCATCCTCCAAGAGGCCCATTAAGGCTCTTGGCACTGTCTCAATATGAACAGCAACTCCAATTACCCCACCCTACTCTTGCAGACCTTCCTGCCCAACACGTCAGCTGGGGGCTAATCTTGTCAACCCCTCCTCGTCCAACGCGCTTATGCCACTGCTGACCATGGGGTCTCTACCAATAGATCAGCTATCACTACCCCTCTCTGCATCTCCCTCCAGATGTCTGTTCACTTGTGAGCAAGGCCCTTGCTGTCCATTTACTTATTGTGGATGATTGCATCAACATCATAGAATGGTTGAAAGACAGAAGGAAGCCATTCGGCCCGTCATGTCCATGCTAACACTCTGCAAGAGCAGTTCAGCTAGTCCCACTCCCTTGCCCTGTAGCCCTGCAAATATTTTCTCTTCAGCTGCTTGTCCAAATCCCTTTTCAAAGCCCCAATTGTATCTGCCTGTACTACCTTCTCAAGTAGTACATTCCAGATCTTAACAACTCGCTACACAGTTTTTCCTCATGTCATTGTTGGTTATTTTACCAATCACCAATCGGTGTTGTCTGGTACTCGACTCTTGTACCAATGGGAACAGTATCTCTACTCTGTCTGGACCCCTTGTGATTTTGAACACTTGTATCAAATATTCTCTCAACCTTCTCTTTTCTAAGATCAAACCCCACCTTCTCCAATCTATCCTTATAACTCAAGTTCTTCATCCCTGGAACCATTCTCATAAATCTTTTCTTAGCCTCTCTGAAGCGTTCATACCCTTCCTGATGTGTGGTGCCCAGACTTGGACACACTATCCAGTTGAAGCCGAACAAGAGTTTTATAATGGTTCATCATAACTTACTTGCTTTGGTACTGTATGCCTCTATTTATAAAGCCCAGAACCCTGTATGCCTTTTGAACCACTATTTCACACTGCCCTGTCACCTTCAACAATTTGTGCACATATCCCCCCAGGTCTTTCTCTTTTTTTTAGAATTGTGCCCTTTATATTATATTGCTTCTCTACGTTCTTCTTTCCAAAATGTACCACTTCACACTTCTCTGCATTAAATTTCGTATGCCACATGTCCGCCCATTACATCAGCCTGACTATATCCTCTTGAGGGCTATCACTTTCATCCTCACAGTTCACAGTACTTCCAAGTTTCGTGTCATCTGCAAATTTTGAAATTGAGCCCTGCGCACCCAGGTTGAGGTCATTAATATATATCAGGAAAAGCAGGGTCCTAGTCACAACCTGGGGAGCACCCTGTATACCTTCCTCCAGTCTGAACACCACTACTCTTTGTTTCCTATTATTCAGCCAACTTCGTGTCCATCCTAATGCTTTCCCTTTTATTCCATGAGCTTCAGCTTTGCTGGCAAGTCTATTATGTTGTACTTTATCAAATGCCTTTTGGAAGTCCTTGCACACCACATCAACTGCATTACCCTCATCAACCCTGTCTGTTACCACATCAAAAAACTCAATCAAGTTAGTTAAACATGATTTGACTTTAACAAATCCATGCTGGCTTTCTCTAATTAATGAACACTTGTCCAAATGACAGCTAATTTTGTCCCAGATTTTCATATCTTTAAGCTTTCCTGCCATAGAGATTAAACAGACTGGCCTGTAAGTGCTGAGTTCATCCTTACACCCATGTTTGAACAAGTGTGTAACATTTGCAATTCACCAGTCCTCTGGCACCACCCCTGTATCTAAGGAGGATTGGAAGATCATCGCAATTTCCACCCTTACTTCCTTCAGTATCCTCTGATGTATTCTATTTTGTCCTGGTGACTTATTAACTTTAAGTACAGCCAGCCTTTCTGATACCTCCTCTTTATCAAACTTTAGGCTACCCAGTATCTCAACTATCTCCTCTTTCGCTATGACTTTGGCAGCATCATCTACCTTGGTAAAGCTGGCTGCAAAGTACTCATGACCTTGATACAAGCCTGGCTAAGGGATAAAGATGCCTTCCCCTTAAATTACGCCTCCCCACCTGGCTTATACTTAAAACTGCACTTTCAAAATTCCAACTGTCTAGCCTTTGACCCTCCATTCATCACAACTTTTCTGCAGCTACTGATTTGCTCAATCACATCCTCACCTCCACTTTCGATGCCATAGTACCCACTAAAATCATTACTCTCTCACCCTGGTCATTCACTCGGTACAGCCCTCATCTCCACTTTCTTAAGTCTAAGGGACGCAAACTTGAATAGCTATGGTGGACAACTGGTTTAGCCACTTACTGCCAGATCTGGCTGGACCACACAAAGCACAATTGGGTCATGCTCTTGTCTACCAAAACTGCTCACTAGTCCAGGATCACCTTGAATATAAGGATAACCCCTGGCTTCTTTACTGCAAACAGTTATATTAAATTCCTCTCCTTATCTTCTCCGCCCTCATCCCCAAAAGCAAGCGCGAGGAGCTCATTGACTTCTTTGTCACTAAGATTAGACCATTTGATCAACTGCCTTTGTTACTTAACTCCTTTCCCCGAGCCTACTGGGCCAAAAAATGCTCTAAAGTTTCCTGTGCTCCAGCCCTGAACTTGCACTGTTCTCCAGTATCTCTCCTATCTTCCCTCATGCTCTCTCCAAGCTTAGCTTGTCCATGAGTCCCACCTCCTGCTCCTTTGACCCTATTCCCACAAAACCGCAGACCACTTAAATTCCCCTCCTGATTCCCATGTCAGATGATATTGTGAACAGTTCTCTCTCTTTAGGTATTGTCCATCGCTCTTTCAAATCTGCTGTTATCACTCCTCTCGTCAAACAAAAACCCTTGACCCCACCCGTGCAAACTATTGCCCATCTCTAACCTCCCTTTCCTCTCCATTATCCTTGAAGATCTGGTCACCTCCCAAATCCCTGTCAACCTTTCCCAGAAATCCATGTTTGAATCTCTCCAATCAGGTCTCTGCCCCTGCCACAGTACTGAAACGGCTCTTTTCAAAGTCACAGAAGACAACCTGTGTGACTGTTACAAAGTTAGACAATGCCTCTTCATCCTTCTCAACCTACTTGCAAACTTTAACCCAGTTGCCCACACCGCCCTCCTTTAACGTTTCTCCACTGTCGTCCAGCTGGGTGGGACTGCTCTCACTTGGCTCCATTCCTATCTACCTAATCATAGCTGGCGAATCACCTGCAACAGCTTCTCTTCCCACTCCTGCATCATGACCTCTGGTGTCTCCCCAGCATCTACCCTTTGACTCCCGCCTATTTCTCATCTACATGCTCCCTGTTGGCGTTTGAAATGTCATTTTTCACATGTATGGTGACGACACCCAGCTGTACCTCTCCACTGCCTCTGTTAGCTTTTTTTTGTCTCTAAATTATCAGATTGCTCGTTCAACATCCAGTACTGGATGAGCAAAAATGTCCTCCGATTAAATATTGGGAAGACTTAAGCCATTGTCTTTGGTGCCCGCTACAAACTCCATTCCCCAGCCACTGACTGCATCCCTCTCCCTTGCAACTATCTGAAGCTGAACCAGACTGTTCACAACCTTGGTATCATATCTGACCCCAAGATGAGCTTCCAATCACATTTCCGTGCTATCACTAAGTCCACCTATTTCCACCTCCATAACGTCACTTGCCCACCCCCTCAACTCAGCTCTTCTGCTGTTGAAACCCTCATCCATGCCTGTTACCTCTAAACTTAACTTCTTCTTCTTTGGCCTCCTTGTCTCGGGAGACAATGGGAAAGCGGCTGCAGGTGCTCAGTGGTATGTGGAGCAGCACCTGGAGTGGCTATAAAGGCCAATACTAGAGTGACAGACTCTTCCATGGATGCTGCAGATAAAATTGGTTGTCAGGGCTGTTTCGCAATTGGCTCTCCCCTTGCGCCTCTGTCTTTTTTCCTGCCAACTGCTAAGTCTCTTCGACTCACCACACTTTAGCCCCGCCTTTATGGCTGCCCGCCAGCTCTGGCGGTCGCTGGCAACTGACTCCCACGACTTGTGATCAATGTCACAGGACTTCATGTCGCGTTTGCAGACGTCTTTAAAGCGGAGACATGGACGGCCGGTGGGTCTGATACCAGTGGCGAATGTGCTGTACAATGTGTCCTTGGGGATCCTGCCATCTTCCATGCAGCTCACATGGCCAAGCCACTTAACTATTCCAACGCATTCCTGGCTGGCCTGCCACATTTACCATCAGTAAACTTGAGGTTATCCAAAACTCTGCTGCCCATGTCCTTGCTCGCACCAAGTCCTGCTCACTGATGACTCCTGTGCTGACTGACCTACATTGGCTCTGGCTTAAGTAACGCCTCGATTTTATAATGCTTATCCTTGTTTTCAAATCAATCCATGGCCTCGCCCCTCCCTGTCTCTATAATCTCACCCAACCCGCCAAGATATCTGCACTCCTCTATTTCTGACCTTGTGAGCATCCCCGATTTTAATTGCTGTACCATTGGTGGCCATGCCTTCGGTTGCCAAGGTCCTAAGCTCTGGAATCCCCTCCCTAAACCTCTTCATTTCTCTACATCTTTTTCATCCTTTAAGATACTCCTTAAAACCTACCTCTTTGATCAAGCTTTTGGCCATCTGCCCTCATATCTCCTTATGCAGTTCTTTGTCAAATTGTGCATTATAACGCTTGTGTGAAGCGCCTTGGGGTGTTTTATTACATTAAAGGCACTATGTAAATGCAAGTTGTTGTCAGGGGTTGGTGGAGAAGTGTATGCGTGTGGGACAGTGCTGTTATCCTTATTTATGTGTTGTCGACATGTTAGTGTACCTTTCATACCCCAAATGCAAAGCAATGCTCTGAGGTCTTGGTTGCCAGTTAGCATTTCCTTTCTATTCTATTTGTTTTGCAGATGACTGCAACTGTGCAGTCATCCTGCAATGTAAACACACATTTGCAAAATCCTCTTTAAATTGTTCTTGGTGATCAAGGAGCCTGAAGAAACAATTTAATTTTTATTAATGGAGCTGATAATGGTGATGAGACCACAGCTGTATCAGCTGCAGTCTGTTCAGCTGTTAATGGAGGTGCTTTGTGTATTATGCTAAATTTTGGCCATCATTCATTCTGTTCTCAGAAAGCAATCACGTGTACATCTGTTAGTGTCAGCCAAGCGTTATATGGCTCAGTCATGAAGTAGGGTGAGATTGCCACCAGCTGAGCCAAGTTGATAGGTTCCTTATGTTGATCCCCAACAAATAGGGATAATTTCCTCTTTGCAACAAATTTGGAAATATGTTATTTGTAAATGCACAGTACACAGAAAAGTCCTCACCCTCTCTCCTCCACACTTCCCTGCTTCCCATTTATTAGTTTGTTACAGATTTCATGTATGTTGTATGTCATGGGTTCACAGGTTACTCCTGAGAGATCTTAGTCGCTGACAGAGAGAAAAAAAAATGTTAACCTACTTGAAACCTGTGTCAAGCTGATCAGAACACCTCCCAAGTTATAAAAAATCTTCATGGTTTTGAGTGTGTGTATCTGTCCTATAGCCTCCCATTCAAAGAAATCAAAAAAAATACGTGCAGGAGGAGGCAATTCTGCTGGTTATGTTTGTGCTGGTTGACGAAGAGCTACCCAGCCTAAGCCAACCTTCCTAAGTTCATAGCCCTGCAGATCACAGCTCTTCAAGTAGACATTAAAGTATTATGTACTTTTTAAATGTGATGAGAGTTTCAGCCTCTACCACTCTTTCAGGCAGAGTGTTCCAGGTCCCTACCACCCTCTGGGGAAAAAATACCTCCTCATCTCCTCTCTAATTCTTGTACCAATTACTTTAAATCTATGCCTCCTTGTTTTTGACCCCTCTGCTAAGGTAACTAGGTCATCCCTATTTATCTAGGCCCCTCATAATTTGATACACCTCAATTATGTCACCCCTCAGCTTCCTCTGTTCCAAGGAAAACAACCCCAGCCTATCCAATCTTTCCTTAAAGCTAAAATTTTCCAGTCCTGGCAACAACCCCGTAAATCTCCTCTGCACCCTCTCCAATGCAATCACATCTTTCCTGTAATGTGGTAACCACAACTGTAAGCAGTACTCAAACTGTGGTCTAACTCGTGTTGTTACAGTTCTAGCTTAACCTCCAAGCTCTCTCGTTCTATGCCTTGGCTAATAAAGAAAAGCATGCTATATGCCTTCCTAACTACTTTATTGACCTGTCCTACCTTTAAGGATTTGTGGACATGCACTCCAAGGTCCCTCTGTTCATCCACAGTACTCAGTATCCTCCCATTATTGTGTATTCATTTTGAGCGAGGCGTCCGAGGGAGCACACACACCTCCAAACTACTCATCTATTTGACTCTTCAAACACCACCTGTCCCTTGTGGCAGAGTCTGAAGATCACGTATTGGACTTATCAGCCATCTCCAAACCCATCGAACTGCAGTGGAAGCAAGTCATCCTTGATCCTGAGGGACTGCCTAAGGGAGGTATTCCCTTGCCTTGCATTGCCTCGCACTTATCTGGATTGAATTCCATTTTCCATTTTTCTGCCCGACTGGCCAGACCGTAGATATCTTCATGCAGTTGAAAGCTTTCTTTCTCACTGTCAACCACATAGCCATTTTTGTATCATCTGCCAGATTCTTTATTCTGCCCCCTATATTTGAGTCCAAATGATTAATATAAATGAGAAAAAGCAAGGGGCCAAGTACTGAGCCCTGCGGAACCCTATTGGTAACAGCCTTCCAGTTGTAAAAACACCCGTCAGCAGTTTCCTTTTGGATCCAATTTGCTGCAAACTCTTGGATCCAAGGGCTTTTACTTTTTTGAACAGTCTACCATGTGGGACCTTGTCAAAAGCCTTGATAAAATCCATGTCCACTGCCCTCGTCAATTCTACTTGTTACCTCCTTAAATTCAGTCACATTAGTCAGACATGACCTTTCTCAACAAATTCATGCTGACTTTCCTTATTAATGTATGCCTTTCTAAATGAAGGTTTATACTGTACCTTGGAATTGATTTCAATAATTTGTTAACAACTGAAATTAAGCTAACTGGTCTATAATTACTTGGATTATACTTTCCTCCCTTTTTAAACAGTAGTACAACATTGGCAGGCCTCCAATCCTCTCTCCGCTCCTGTAGCCAGGGAAGTTTGACATATGATGGTCAGAATCTCTGCAATTTCCCCCTTTGCTTCGTTTAATAATTTGGAATATAGTTCATCCAGGTCTGCAATTTATCTGGTTTCAAAGACATCAAACCCTTTTAATACTTCCTCTCTCACAATGTTTATCCCATCCAATATTTCACACTCTTCCTTCTTAACTACGACATCATCATCAGCCCATCTCTTTTGTGAAGACGGCCGCAAAGTATTCATTAAAAACCTTACCCACATCCTGTGCCTCCTCACATAGGTTTCCTTTTTGGTCCCTAATAGGCCGTATTCTTTCCTTAATTATCCTCTTGTTCTTTATGTACTTTAAAAAAGAACTGGATTTTCCTTGATTTTACTTGCCAGCATTTTTTCATGCCTTCTCTTTGCTTTCCTAATTTTGCTTTTAATTTCACTCCTACATTTTCAGTACTCTTCTAGGCTTTCTGCAGTATTAAGTTCTGACATAAGCTTCCCTTTTTTGCCTTATCTTAACCCCTATGCACCTTGTCATCCAGAGTACTCCAGGTTTGGCTGTCCCACCCTTTTTCTTTGTGAGAACGCTTACCCTGAACCACTTGAATCTCCTTCTCGAATGCCTCCCATTGCACTGACACCTACTTACCTTCAAGTAGTTGTTTCTAGCCCACTCTTGATAAATGGCTCTCAGCCTAGTAAAATTGGCCTTCCTCCAATTTAGAACCTTTACATAAGAATGTGAGAAATAGCAGCAGGAGTAGGCCATTTGACCCCTCAAGCCGCTCCACCATTCAGTAAGTTCATAGCTGATCTGATTGTGGCCTTAGCTCCACTCACCTACCTGATCTGCATAACCCTTTACTCCCTTTGGATCAAAAATCTGTCTATCTCAGCCTTGAATATATTCAATGACCCAGCCTCCACTGCTGTCTGGAGTAGAGAATTCCAAAGATTAACGATCCCCTAAGAGAAGAAATTCCTTCTCATCTCCATCTTAAATGGGAGACCACTTATTTTTAAACTGTGGCCCTTGTTCTAGATTTCCCCACAAGGGGAAACATCCTCTCAGCATCTACCCTGTCAAGCCCCCTCAGCATCTTATATGTTTCCATAAGATCACATCGCATTCTTCAAAACTCCAATGAGTATCGGCTCAACTTGCTCAACCTTTCCTCATAAGGCAGCACCTTCATCCCAGGAATTGACCTAGTTGAAGCTTCACTGAACTGCCTCCAATGCAAGTATATCCCTCCTTAAATGAGGAGACCAAAAGTGTATGCAGTACTCTTGGTGTGGTCTCACCAATGCCCAGTACAGTTGTAGCAAGACTTCCCTACTTTATACTCCATCCCCTTTGCAATAAATGCCAATATTCAATTTGCCTTCCTAATTACTTGCTGTATCTGCATGCTAACTTTTTGTGATTCATGTACAAGGACACTCAGATCCCTCTGCACAGCAGCATTTTGCAGTCTCTCTCCATTTAAATAATAATCTGCTTTTTTTTTTATTCTCACCAAAGTGGACACCTCACATTTTCCCACATTATATTCCATCTGTCAAATTTTTGCCCACTCGCTTAACTTACCGATATTTCTTTGCAGACTCTTTGTGGCCTCCCCACAAATGGTGGTCCTACCGATCTTTGTATAGTCAGCAAATCTGGCTACAATACGTTCTGTCCCTTCATCCAAGTCATAGATTGTGAATAGTTGAGGCCCAGCACTGATCCCTGTGGCACCCCACTAGTTACAGTTTGCCAACCTGAAAATTACCCATTTATCCCGACACTTTCGTGTTAGCCAATCCTCTATCCATGCTGATACATTACCCCCAACACGATGAGCTCTTATCTTGTGCCATAAAATGCCTTTTGGAAATCTAAATATATTACATCTATTGGTTCACCTTTATCCACCCTGCTTGTTACCTCCTCAAAGAACTCTAATACAGTTGTCAAAAACTATTTTCTTTTCGCAAAACCATGTTAACTCTGCTTTATTGTATTATGATTTTCTAAATGTACTGTGCTACTTCCTTAATAATGGATTCCAGCAGTTTCCCAGTAACATGTTTGGCTAACTGGCATATAGTTTCCTGCTTTCTGCCTCCCTCCTTTCTTGAATTTTATCATATTTTATCATTGTCATTTTTCATAACTATGCTAAATCTAACTGAATTATGTTCACTACCACAAAATACTGTCCCACTGAAATTCCTTCCGCCTGCCCAGCTTCATTGCTTAAGACTGAATCCAGAATGCTCCCCGCTACTGCCCCCACCCCCCACTGCTTTGTTGGGCTTGCCACATACTGGCTCATTAAGTTATCCTGAATGCAATTTAGGAATTCTGTGCCCTCTGTACCTTTAACACTGACTGTATCCCAGTTAATATTAGGGTAATTGCAATCCCCCACTATTGCTGCCTTCTTATTTTTGCATTTGTCAAAGATGTGCTGACAAATTTGATCTTCTATTTCCCTCAGACTGTTTGGAGGTCTGCAGTACACTCCCATCAGTGTGATTGATTGCCTCTTTTTTGTTCCTTAGCTCAACCCATATAGCCTAATTTAATGATCCCTCTAATCTATTATCCCTTCACATGGCTATAATTGTTTCTTTAATCAATATTGCTACCCTATCTTTTGTATTTCCCTCTCTACCTTATCTGAAAACCCTGTATTCAGGAATGTTAAGCTGCCATTCCTGCCCCCCCTTCTAAGCCATGTTTCAGTAATAGCTAAAAATCATACTGTGCACTCAGCAATCTGTCTTACTCACTCTACTTGGATTTAGGTATATATCATTAAGCACAACCAGACTCCTTTTTTTTGATCTATTTTCCAACCATTGTTTGGTGCCTTCCAAACTCTCTTGTTAATTGTCTGCCTTCTGTTTCCAGCTCTCTCTCCTCCTTTCTGAATCTCGGCTCAGCTTACCATTCCCCTTTCTAGCTAGTTCAAATCCTCCCCATTCTCAAGACCCTGTCCAGCAGACTGTACACTCCCCCAAACACTTTATATTACAATATTTGGAGCACACCACACAATGACTTACTTTTGAACTGCATTGACTGTTGTATTGAAATAAAGGCAGGAATCCTTTAAATGCAGCAAGCACTCTCTGCAGATCTCCTTGCTGTTTGTCAGGTGGTTGATGGAGGGATCTCAGCCAGGACACCAGAGATGTCTTCACTCTTTGCCAGAGGGCTAGAACATCCATCGAAGCAGCCAGACAAGAGCTTGGACTTCTGTCTTAGATAAAGGAGAGCACTGCTGACACTGCAACATTCTTTTAGAAATGTACAGGAGTGTCAGCCTAGATTATGTACCCAAACCTACCCCTTTGATCCAGAAATTACCACGCTATCAATTGGGCAAAGCATCCTATTCGTGCCGCACTGATCTGCAAAGAACGTGCATTTTTGGTGCAGAAATTTTTGGAGCAAAAGATTTCAATTATCCAGTAATCTGAGTGAAGCACCTTCATTATTATATTCAGTCCTGAGTGGACTTTGCAACTTGATTGGGCAGAAATATGTAAATCTGTACTGCTATGGAATAATGAAATTCAGGAATCATTAAAAATTCTGTTCTTACTGACTTCCACTGATAAATTGTCTGTCAAATTTTGGTGCAGAGCCTGGATTGGAAGAGTTTTTTTAAAGTTTCTCTTGAACTTCAGAGACCTTTCAGAAATTCATTGGTTTTCTTAATAAAATCAGGTTTGAAATTCACACTATCCCATCTATGATATCAGTACGCATGTTGCATCCTATTCGTGCCACACTGATCTGCAAAGAGCGAGCATTATTGGTGCAGATATTTTTGGTTGCAGAAGAAACTACAGCTGTGAAGTTTGGATTATTTTAAAAGGACCAGGGTGGGGTTGCTAACCCTCGTGGATTTCCTGAGCAGGTAGCCCTGAATTGAAATTCATTTCCAGGATACTGTTACAACCAACCGGAGAGAAAAATCATAGAGGCATTAAAAAGAAGTGTGTCTTTTTCATTTCTCTTTATTAGTTACAAAAATATTGGAGTTTAACTGAGTGGAGCAATTTGGAGGCAGGAGATCATCTGATGAAACCTCTCAGGAATACACCTGACCAGAATTGGAAACCCTAGACCAGGATCATCCTTCGACCCTTCTGTGAGAACTATATTCTTTATATGGCAGCAAATGCCCATCTCTCATTCCCAGAGAACAAGGACAGCAGTGCACAGGCACAGTTAACACACTGATAATCCTTTAAAGACTGAGATCTTCAGTAAGAGGCTGACAGGTGTCACATTACCAAGATGTAGTTTAGTAAAATACAAATTATTATTCCACTATCGTAGTGGTAGGTAAGCGGCTGGAGCCACAACCATATACAAAAACATGCAGAAGCACAAACCCTTTTAAATTCATTGCAGGTGGGATCACAGCAGCAGGACTTGTGAAACATTTGTATTTGGACATCAAGTCGTGACCAGATTTTTAAAAGAAAGGTGTGAATTGTTCTTAATATGAGGACTACTTGTTTACGAACAGCTGATGCCAATGCAGTGTGTTCTGCTTACATAGAAAATAAACAGTGCTAAACTGAATGTAGGATCTTAATACACTTCAGTTATGGAATTAACCATTGTCTGGAGTCAGTGTTGAGGACTCCCAGGGCAACTCCTATTTGACTGTATATCACTGTTGCGCTACCTCTGGTGATGGCGTCTGGAACGTTGTCTGTAAGCTATGGTTCAGTGAGCATAACCATGTCAGGCTTTTGCTGGTTTGTGCTCTCAATTTTGGCACAAGCCCCCAGATGTTCGCAAGGAGGACTTTGCAGGAAGACAGGGCTGAAATGTGGTTGATGCCAGGTGGTCCGTCTGGGTTCCTTCCTTTTGGATTTTTCTCTAGTGGTTTGGTACAACTGAGTGGCTTGCTCAGCCATTTCAGAGGCCAGTTAAGAGTCGACCACATTGCTGTGGATCTGGAGTCACATGTAGGCCAGACTGGGTAAACACGGCAGATTTCCTTCCCTAAAGGACATTAGTGAGCCTGATGAGTTTTTATAGTTTCATGGTCACCATTACTGAGGCTAGCCTTTTTTTAATTCCAGATATTTTATTAATTAAGTTTAAATTCCACCAGCTACCATGGTTGGATTTGAACCCATGCCTTAGCCTGGACCTCTGGATTGTTCGTCCAGTGCCATTACTACTACGCATCACCTCCCCACCTCTTCAAAATAATTCAGATTCATCAGGCGTGACCTACCTTTCACAAATCCATTCCAGCTCTCTCCGGTTAGCTGAAAATTTTCAAGATGTTCAGTCACTATATCCTTAATTATAGACTCTAGCAATCTCCCGACAACAAATGTCAGCATAACTGGTCTATAATTCCCTGGTTTCCCTCTGGCTCCTTTCTTAAGTAGCGTAATAGCATGCACATTTTTCCAATCTAAAGGAATGGTTCCCGAATCGAGAGAACTATGCAAGGTTATAGTTAGGGCATGTACAATGTTCTCACCTACTTCTTTTCAAACCCTGGGAAGGAAACCATTTGGTCCTGGGGATTTGTCACCCTTTGGTGCCATTAATTTCTCTATCAGTTATCTTGCTTATTTTGATTCCCTGTCTCTGATTCAGTAATAGTTTCCTTCGGATGGCAGGCATGCTGACTTATTCCTCTACTGTAAATACGGCTGCTGAGTAATTATTCAACTTTTCTGCCATTTCCTTAATGCCCATGACAACATTGCAGTTATCAGTTGTCAAGGGGCCTGCATTGCTTTTGACCACATTTATTTTTTTAATGTATTTGTAAACATTTTTATATTGATTTTGATATCCCTTGCAAGTTTCATTTCAGGCTTCCTTTTTGTAGCTCTTGCTATCTGTTTTGCCACCCTTTGCTGCGCTCTGCATCTTCCCATTTCATCAGGACCTGTACTACTTTTGCATTTTTGTAAGCTTATTTTAGTTTTATGTTGTCTCTGTTTTAGTTATCCTCAACTGTCTTTTTGGCAAATTGAACTTTTGCCCTTTTGGGGTGTAAACGGGTTCTGTTTATGGTTTTTTGAAGACCTCCCGCTGGTCTTCTGTTGTTTTGTCCAGTTTGCTATTAGACAAATGTTCATGCACTGCTAGGGTTTTAACTAAATCTGACTCATTTGTAAATCTAATATGGCCTGCCCCCTTGTTGGTTTGAGGAGATATTGCTACAGAAAACTATCCTTTCTGGTGTGCTCGTCTGCTTATCCCAATCTATATAAAAGTTAAAATCCCCCATTAAAACCACTCGGCTTGTGCTTCTTGGGTGTCTGATCTCTGCATTTATACGGGCTCACTTCACAGCTACTACCAAGGGGCTTATACACATCTCCAGCTATAGTCTTAAATCCTTTTCTATTTCTTTATTCTACCCATGAAGTCTGCACTGCCTGCTTACCTCTCATTATATCCTCCTCCCTTATTATTGAAGTGAATCCATCCTTAACCATTATGGCTGCTCCTTCCCTCTGCCATTCTCTCTCTCTTTCCTGTAGACCTTATAACCTGGTATATTTAGTTCGCAATCCTGACTCTCTTGCAGCCATGTTTCTGTGTCATACCCTCCAAGTTGAATTTGTGCCTGTGGTTCATTCAATTTGTTCTTTATACTCTGTGGGTTTATATAAAGAACACTTACTTGGGCCACAAACTCTAACTTCTCCTTCTGCTGTAATGTTTTACGCATGTTTCCTATTTCTCTCGCCTGGCTTAATTACTTTACCTCTTTTAGTTTTCCCTTTACTTGCAGTGCCTAAAGGACAGCTTCCGACTGTCACTCTACACTCTTCCCTTTTGTTTGTTTTTGAACTATTATCTATACGATCTTTTCCACCTGATTTCTCCTTCTCATTTACTAGTTTAAAGTCCTTGTGACCACCCTATTTATCCTTTCTGCTGTTTTCTGGTCCCAGAGGAGCTTAGTCTTTCTCCAACAGGTACAAGGTACTTGATACCGGTGAGAACATAGACTGCAGGGAGGATGGGCAAGTTGATCACAACACCATGGTACAAGAGGCCATTCAATTGGAGGGGATGAAATTGAATGTGGTTGTTGTGGAGGATAGTATCGTCAGTGAGATAGATACTGTTCTCTGCAGCTGCCACTGGGGGTTTTGTATGCTGTGTTGCCTACCCAGTGACAGGGTTAAGGACATCTCAGGGCAGGAGAAGAACTTGGAGAAGGAGGGGGATGATCCAGTTGTTGTGGACCATGCAGGGAGCAATGATATAGGTTGAACTAGGAATGAGGTTTTGGTGAAGGAGTTTGAGGAGCTGGAAAGCTAAAAAGCAGAACCTGAAAGGTGGTAACTTTTGAATTGCTGCCTGAGCCACACACAAATAGGCATTTGGACAGACAAATTGGAGGTTTAAATGCATGCTGCAGGAGTTTCAATTCATGGGTCACTGGCACGAGCACTGGGGATAGACTGCGCTGTTCCGTTGGGACGAACTCGATTTAAACCAGGCTGGGACTAGTGTCCCAGCAAATGGAATAACTAAGGTGGCAGATAGGGATTTAAACTAATAAGGGAGAGGGAGAGTTCAGGTAAGGGTAAATCCAAATCCGTAAAGTGAAGAGAAAGGTTAAGTCTGTCAAGCAGAGTAGTGGTTTGGATAAAATCAAGTATATTTTGTCAGGAAGGAACACCGTTTAACAATGATAATAGGACTTTGTTGATAAAAGCCGTATCAGGAAAAATACTAAAATGTTAAAAATTTAAGGTGCAATATATGAATGCGAAAAGCATTTCTAACAAGATGAATGAATTAATGGCACAGAGGTTTGATCCAGTAGCCATTACTGAGACATGGTTTTGGGTGACTAAAGTTGGGAACTAAATACTCCAGGGTACTTAACTTTTAGCAAAGATAGGCCAAATGGGAAAGGTGGTGGGGCGGTCCTGATAATAAAGGATGAGATAAGAAAGGATCTTAGCCCGGAAAATCAGGATGTAGAATCAGGATGAGTGGAGCTACCAAATAACAAAGAGCAGAAACACTAATGGGAGTAGTTTATAGTGTTGGACAAACCATAGATCAGCTAAGTAGAGGAGCACATAACAAAGGGGGATTTTAACATTCAAATAAACTGAGCAAGACAAATTGGCAAAAGTAGCTTGCAGGGCAAATTCATGGAATATATTGGAGACAGTTTTCCAGAACAATGTGGCGAGGAACCGACTAGAACAGGCTATTTTAGATCTCGTATTGTATCATGAGACAGGGTTAGTTAGTACTCTTATAATAAAGGATCTTCTGGAGAAGAGTGATCACAATATGATCTAATTTCATACCAGGTTTGAGAGTGATGTGGTTAAGTCTGAAGCTAGATTTAAACAAACTTAAACCAAGCTCATTGTGGAGATGGTAGCAAGTTGGTTGAGGTAGATTGGGAAATTAGATTAAAAGATATGATAGATGAGTAATGGTAAACAGTTAAATAAATACATAATTCTCCACAAATATGTATTCCTTTGAGGAATATAAACCCCATTGGAAAAGTGGTACAACTGTGATTAACTGAAGTAGTACAGGAGAGTATTAGATTAAAAGAAGCGACTTACAATGTTGCCAAGAAGATTAATAAGCCTGAGGTTTGTGAAGTTTTAAAAAATCTGCAAAGGATGACCGAGAAGTGATGGAGAGAAAATAAAATGAGTGTAAACTAGCATGAAATATAGTTAGATTGTAGGAGCTTTTACAAGTATGTAAGAAGTATAAATAAGTGAAAGTAAACCTAGGTCCCTTACAGGAAGAGACTTTAGTTCTCTGGAAAAATTATGATGGGGAAGCAAGGAAATGGCAGAAACGTTAAATAATTATTTTGTGGCTGTATTCACAGTGCAAGATACAAGAACAGACTGGAAATTGTGGTGAACCAAGGGTCTAAACAGAGTGAGGAATTTAAAGTAGCTAATTTGGGTAAAGAAAAAGTACTGGAGAAATCAATGGGATTAACAGCCAACAAATCTCCAATGGTTTTAAAAGAGAGGGCTGTAGAGATGGTGAATGCATTGGTTTTGATCATTCGGAATTCCCTAGGATCTAAAATGGTCCCCATGGATTGGAAGGTCGCAAATATAACTCTGCTGTTCAAGAAAGGAGGGAGAGAGAAAACGGAACCACAGGCCAGTTATCCTGACATCAGCAGAAGAGAAAATGCTAGAATCTATTATTAAGGATGTGGTAACAAGGCAATTGGAAAGTCAGTTTGATTAGGCAGAATGAAGGGGTGTAACTGGCTGGGTAGATCAGGAGGAACCTGTGTATGTACTGTATTCGGATTTTCAAAAGGCGTTTGACATGTCACAGAATAGGCTGTTGTAAAAGATTAGGTACCATGGGATTGGGGGTAATATATTAGCATGTTTGAGGATTAGTTAGCAGAAAGCAGAGACTAGCAGTAAATGGGGGCAAACTGTGGCTTTGGTGGTAATGTCACTGAACTACTATCCAGGGACCCAGGCCAGTGCCCTGGGGACACAAGTTCAAATCTCAGCACAGCAGCTGGTGGAATTTAAATTCAATTAATTAACAAAAATTTGGAATTGAAAGCTAGTTTCAGTAATGGTACCATGAAACTATCATTGATTGTCATAAAAACCCATCTGGTTCCCTAATGTCCTTTAGGGAAGGAAATTTGCCGTCCTTACCTGGTCTGACCTACATGTGACTCCAAACCCACAGCTTTGTGGTTGACTCTTAAATGCCCTCTGAAATGGCCTAGCAAGCCACTCAGTTGTCAAGGGCAATTAGGGATAGACAACAAATGCCTTGCCAGCAACGCCCACATCCCATGAAAGAATTTAAAAAATTTTGAAGGGTGACGAGGTGTAACTAGTGAAGCACTGCAAGGATCAGTGCTTGGACCTCAGTAATTTACAGTCCATGTTAATGATTTAGATGAGGGGATCAAGTGTATAATATATCCAAGTTTGTTATCGAGTCATAGAGCCATTATGGCACAGAAGGAGACCATACTGGCTCTCTGTAGAAAAGTCAGTATTCAGTCAGTATCATTGCCCCGCTTTACCCCCGTAGCCCTGCAAGTTTATTTCCCTTGGGTGTCTCTCCAAGTTCCTTTTGAAATCACTGATTGTCTCTGCTTCCACCACCCTCGTAGGCAGCAAGTTCCAGGTCATGACCACTAGCGACATAAAGTTCTTCCTCACGTCCTCCATGTTTCTCCTGTTCAGAAGCTTAAATCCATGCCCCCTAGTTCTTGTACCACCAACTAATGGTGTTATGAAAGTACTTCCATTTTAAAATATTTTGTCAGGACTCATGTTTTAAAATTGTGGAAATGGATTCCTTTGGAGGACTGAAGAGATTACATAGATGCTGGACTTTTCTTTTTAAAAAAAAAAAAGGTCACTGGCAGGACTTTGGGACTTGGTTTTGAACCACTGACTGGAAGTCACATGCCTTCAGTTAAGTAAGCAGCAAGAGCCTAAGTGACTAGGGGGAGTTGTTTGCAGAGAAGTGACCTGTCAGGATTTATGGTGGTCAAGAGTTGGTTTATTTTGGATATGGTTTTGAGTCAGTTGGGGGTCTGTCTGCTAAGAGAGAAAAACATCAGTTCATTCTTTCTCCACCCCTCTGAGAAATCCTGAGAATCCAGTGTGTGATAGCTGAAACCCCTGATGCTGCATTTCTCCTGGAAAGCTTGCCCGACTAATCCTTGATGTCGCCTGAAGAGAACAGCTCCAAAAAGATCCCAGTGATGGCCGTCTACGTGTATTTGGGATGCCAGAAAAGGGACAACTGATATCATTACCTATCCTATAATTTTCCTTTGAGAATTAACAAGTATTTGGCCAAAATTATTTTTTGTCTTTTTTTTTGTAAAGAGATTTCTGCAGAGAAAACCTCTTTATTTTTTCTTTAACCGGTATGTGTGCGTGTGTGTTGGGCTAATTTAAAAGGGAACTTTCATATTTCAGTCTGTGTGTTAATGCTTTGCATCTTTTCTGAATACGGCTTGTTTTAAAATAAATTAATAATTTTGTTGTTTATTGAAGAAACCTGGTTGGTGGATTTTATTCTAAAATAAAAGTAGAATATACAATAGGTAACAGGGTAAACATTTAAATATATGTTGTGACCCGTGGAGAAGTGGAACTAGAGAAAGACAATGCACTCCTCACGCTTCGGTTGTAGCAATGGGAACAACTTTCCTTTGTCTACTTTATCTAAATTTGTCATAATCTTGTACATCTCTATCAGATCGCCCCTCAACCTCCTTTGCTCCAGGGCAAACAACCCCAGCTTCTCCAACATTACCTTGTAGTTAAATTCCCTCATCCCTGGAGCCATTCTGGTAAATCTCCTCTGCATCCTCTCAAGGACCTTCACATCCGTCCTGAAGTGTTGTGACTAGAACTGGACACAATACTGTAGTTGTGGCCTAACTGAATCTTGATAAAGGTTCAGCATAACTTCCCTGCTTTTGTACTCAATATCTCTATTTATGACGCCCAAGATCTCATATGCTTTGCTAACTACATGCTCAATATGTCCTGCCACCTTCAAAGATCTATACACACGAACTGCCAGGTCTCTCTGTCCTGAATACTCTTTACAATTGTGCCATTAAGTATGTATTGCCTATCCCTGTCTCTTCTGCCAAAATGCATCACCTCACACTTCTCTGTATTAAATTCCATCTGCCACCTGTCTGCCCATTCTGCCAGCCTATCTATGTTCTGTTGCAGTTGTTTGGTATGGTCCTCACTGTTTGACACACATCCAAGTTTGATGATATCGGCAAATTTTGAAATTTTACTCTGTATTCCAAAATTCATATATATAGCAAAAAGCAGCAGTCCTAGTATAGACCCTTGGGGCACACCACTGTCTAACATCCCCCCGTTTGAATAACAAACAGTTACCACAGCTCGCTGTTTTCTGTCCTTAAGCCAATTTTATATCCAAGCTGCCATTGACCCTCCTATTCTGTGAGCCTCAATTTAGTTAACCAGCCTTTTGTTTGGCTAACGGTTTCTTAAAATCCATATAGACAACATCCACTGCATTCCCTTCATCAACCTTCTCTGTTACTTGATCAAAAAATTCAATTAGTCAAACACGATCTGCCTTTTACAAATCCGTGCTGGCTCTCCTTAATGAACTCGACCTTCTCAAAATGTGTCAGTGTTTTTCCTGATTATTGTTACTAAAACCTTACCCACCACTCAGATTTAACTGACTTGCCTGTAGTTGCTCAGACTGTCCTTATACCCTTTCTCGAATAAGGATGTCACATTTGCCACTTACCAATCTCTGGTACCTCCCCTGATATCTCTGGAAGGTTGGAAGATTTTGGAAAGCTCTTCCTACCATCTCCATCCCCACTTCCCTTAGCAACCTGGATGGAAGCCATCCGAACCAGGTGGCTTTTCTACCCTAAGCATAGCCAGCCTTTCAAGTACATCCTGCCAATCAATTTTCATTCCATCCATGACCTCTACCATCTCTGCTTCTACCGATGTTTTGTCAGCATCCTCTACCTTAGTAAACATCAATACAAAGTACTTAAAGTATTCTAGCCTTGCCCTTTGCCTTTAAGCATATATCACCTTCTTTGTCCCTAATAGGTCCCATCCTACCCCTCACTACCTACATTCTGTTTACATGCTAGTATTAGATTTTTGGGTTACCTCTTAAGTTAATTGCCATTCTATTCTCATATTCCCTCTTTGCTAGTCTTAAGTTCCTCTTCATTTCCCCTCTCGCTTGAAGAATTCACCTGACATACATTATACGCCCTCTACTCATTTTCTCTATCTGCCTTGTCCTCCAAGGAGCCCTGGCTTCGGTTCCCCTGTCTTTCCCTCTTATTGAAATGTACTGAGGCTGTACCTAAAGCATCTCTAAAGATCACCCATTGTTCTATTACAGTTTTTCCTGTCAAGCTTTGGTTCCATTTTAGTCTGGCTAGATCATTTCTCATCCCATTGAAGTTAGTCCTTTTCCAATTTATCAGTTTTACTTTAAATTGTTCCTTGCTCTTCTCCAATACTAAAATAAACCTTATCATACGATGATCACTCTTACCAAAGTGTTCTCCCACAGGCACTTGTTGCACTTGGCTCCCTCATTCCCCAGTGCCAGATTCAGCAGTGCTGCCTTCCTAGTTGGGCCAAGGATATACTGGTCAAGGAAGTGCTCTTCACATTTCAGAAATTGCTCCTTTCCCTTTCCTTTAATATTATCTTTATCGATATTTGGGTAATTAACATCCCCCAATATCACCATTCTACAGTTCTTGCACATTTCTGTGATTTCCCTGCAGATTTTCTCCACTCTCGCTCTCTCTTTAGAGGCCTATTGAATACCCCCAGTTACATGCTCATACCTTTTTTTGCTTCTCAACTCTAACCAAATGGATTCTGTCCTTGCCTCCTCAAGGACATTCTTTCTCCAACATTACAATGTCTTCCCTAATCAACATGAAATGCTGGAAATACTCAGCAGGTCTGGCAGCATCTGTGGAGAGAGAAGCAGAGTTAACGTTTCAGGTCAGTGACCCTTCTTCAGAACTGATATATATTAGAAATGTAAAAGGTTTTAAGCAAGTAAAGTGAGGGGTGGGGCAAGAGATAACAAAAGAGGTGTTGATAGGACAAGGTCACAGAGAATAACAGACCAGAAGGTCGGTTCCATGATCTTCTGGGTAATTATTCTCTGTGACCTTGTCCTATCAACACCTCTTTTGTTATCTCTTGCCCCACCCCTCACTTTACTTGCTTAAAACCTTTTACATTTCTAATATGTGTCAGTTCTGAAGAAGGGTCACTGACCTGAAACATTAACTCTGCTTCTCTCTCCACAGATGCTGCCAGACCTGCTGAGTATTTCCAGCATTTCTTGTTTGTATTTCAGATTTCTAGCATCTGCAGTATTTTGCTTTTATCTTCCCTAATCAATACTGCCACGACCTCCCTTTTGTCTTTGCCACTTTGTATCCAGGAATATCAGCATTTTTAAGCTACATTTCTGTTATTGCCACCACATCAAATTTCCACATGGCTGTTTGTGCTTGTAGTTCATCAACTTTATTCCCCAAACTTTGTATGTTTACATATATGCATTGCTGATGATGCAAAGCAAGGTGGGGAAAATAATCTGTGAGGAGGATGGAAAGAGGCTTCAAAGGATATGGACAGGTGAAGTGATTGGGCAGGAAGATGGCAGATTAAGTATAATGTGTGCAAGTGTAGAATTATCCACTTTGGTAGGAAGAATGGAAAAGCAGAATATTTTTTAAAAGATGAGAGACTAGTAGATGTTGGGATTCAAAGAGATTTGGGTGTCCTTGTACACAGGAGTTCAGCATGCCAGTACAGCAAGCAATTTGGAAGGCAAATGGTATGTTGGCCTTTATTGCAAGGGGATTACAGTATAAGAGGAAGGAAGTCTTGCTGCAATTATATAGGGCTTTGCTGAGACCACACTTGGAGTACTGTGTACAGTTTTGGTTTCCTTACCTAAGGAAGGAGGTACTTAGAGGGATTGCAACCAAAGTTTGCAAGACTTGGAATCAGGGAATTGTCTAATGATGAGTGATTGAGTACAATTGGTCTGTATTCAGAGGTTAGAAGAATGAAAGGTGATATTATTGGAACGTATAAAATTCTCAGAGGGCTTGACAGGGTAGCTGCTGAGAGGCAGTTTCCCCTACTAGGAGCCATAGTCTCAGGATAAGGACTTGGGCCATTTAGCACTAAGATGCGGAACAAGTTCTTCACTCAAGGGAATTCTCTACCCCAGAAGGATGTGGATTCTCGGTTGTTAAGTATATTCAGGACTGAGAAAGATAGAATTTTGGACACGTATGGAATCAAGGGATCTGGGGACGGGTGGGAAAGTATATTTGATGTAAAAGTTTAACCGTGATCTTACTGAATGGCGAAGCATGTTCAGGGGCCTATGTAGCCTATTCCTGCTCCTCTTTCTTAAGTTTCTAGTTAAACCATCTTACACTTACCATTCCATGGTTCTGGGTGAGTTCTTCTAATATGATTTGGAGGAATTTTGTATCAGAGGATTGTTATGGACAGGTGGGAAATGATGGGGATGGTTTCCACTTTTCACCTCTCAACTGACCGAAGACACTGTTTTTATTAGAGTTGTGTTTTAACCTTTGAGCGTTTTAATGGTCAAATAACAGACAAATGACAGGTTTTCTTGTAGGTTTAAAGAATGATGTGTTTATTAAACAATACCCGAGAATATTTGCAACTTCACCCAGTCGCTCACACAAGAAAGGAAATCGATTAAAAGGTAGTATGCATTTAAGTCTGATGGTTTTAAAAAGAAGTCATTGTGAAACCTAGCTTGTTTCCCCAGGAGGAAGATTTAAAAGTGGCCTGTTGTTCGTTTTTCCTGGTTCACTGAAGTCAGACTTTGGAAAGCTTCAGGTGGACGGATGCTTTGCTGCAGACGTCTTTAGTTGAATCTCAGTCACAGTTCAATGGCAAAAATCCTGTTAGAATTTCTCAGGCAGGGAGTTTCAAGGTCACTTTTTGTCTCCGCCTCTAGGTAGCTGAAAGATGGTATTCTGGCAGGGTCCTCCTCCTTGCTGGGATGGGTCCCTCTTCTGGCTTTCTGCACAGAAAATGTCTCTTATTAAAAACTCCTTATCAGAGCCTTGGTTTCTGTCAGGTGACCCAAGTTTCTCTCCCATTGTCTTTTCATAAATGGTGCTTGATGGTGTGACCATTGTTAGACAATGGGTTTGGATGTTTCTCACCTCTCTGCCATCTTGATAAAGTGGTGTTTTTTCACACCCATTATCCTAAGTTTGAGTCTGGAGTCTCCATGTCTGCAAAGTCATTGTTAGCCCAACCTGTTGAAGAGGGGTCGACATGAGCATCGAATGGGCCATTTAAGTTTCTAATGCTTTCTTCAACACTTGACCAGACATGACGATTGGTTCAGGGTTCCAGCAATTACCAGGAGAGGTCACCTGATCTTTTATTCTATCTTGTATTGCAGCAAAATGTGTCTGTTTTGAGTTCAATTCATCAGTTCATTTTATAGTTCATAATTTCTCCTTGTGTGAGTGTGACAGGATGAAGTTCATTTTCAAGCTTTGTTTAAACAAATGTACATGACCTGATTTCAGATCCTGCGAGTGAGCAGTAAATTCACAGAAGGTATTGTTTTTCCTGCTGTTTACAGACAGACAGTTCCGAGTGCTGTTTCTGAGCACAGTCAGAACACGGCACACTTACAAAGAACCACCAACCTCTGTGAGACGGAGAGATACTCAGCTAGAGGAGTCCTCGGAGGACCTGGAGTATGGCTTCTTGTCTAGTTATAGGATGCTGAATACTGTTCTCACCAGGACACAGTCCCTTGTGGCAGTGGTCGGAGATCCAGTAGCTCTTTGTTCCATTGGAAAATGTCGGTGAGTTGATGGTTTTCTGTTGCAGTAAGGACGTGCAAGTAGCACAGTGTGTATTGATATTGTTGAAGTAATTTAATTAGTGTGACAGTTACCTGAATTCCATTTAAGTGCACCATGACTCCGTTATCATTGTGTACTTGATGTGCTTTCAGTTGTGATTAGCCAATTTGATATATCTGTAATAATCAAGAGGTTGAAATGACATAAGCCAGGAGAATAGTCCTCAAGTTGTTGATTGAGATCATTTAAGCCTCTGATTCAATGACAGGCTTTTCCTTGTTCCGCGCTAGCTATAATTTGAAAAAGTATGTTGTGTTCTCAATAAAATAAACTGGACTAATTACAGTTACAAGTAGTGCTGAAATGCTCTGATTCAAGATTGGAGAAGGTATTGTGAGATGATCTATGCCATATAACGCTCAATCCAAAAAAGGTATAATAAGGGATTCATTTAGTTGTTCTTGAACAGAACCAGAACAGTAGACTGCTTTATGGTGATTTAATGCAGAGTCCCTACTGAAGAAAAAAAAATGGAAAAATAAGCATTATAGTCAAGAATGATATCCAAATGTCAGAATGTAATATGTAGGAGTGTGTTAAAGCCAACTTCAGTATTCCATACAGCAGTGCTAGAATCCAGTGTTGGTATCACGCATGGAATTGCTGGAATCCAGTGATGGTATTACGTGCAGAAATATATAATCCTGCAATTGGTGAAACTTATTTACACCTACTCCCTTATTCATGACTTTTCAATCTCAGCAATGTTTTCAAGAGAGGTGCAAAACAGCGCCCTGATGCTTAACCATTGGAGGAAAGGAATATTGATGGATGAGTCAGGTTGTATGCAAGCCTCAGCGGCTGGCTACAGTGTGTTATTGACAGAGTCCTGGGAACAGGTAAATTGCGTGACCCCTAAGCTACACTATGGTGCAGGGTGACCTCTGAATAAAATCTTTATTTCTGGCATCTGGGGTTACTGCAGCACTGGTGAAGTACTCAGGAAAAGAATTCCTCTGTTATACGGCATGAAGCTGCACCACAAAACTGCAACCAAGAATGGGCCATAGGAAGGAAGAATTATCAACTGGGAGTGAAGATGGGAAGCTGAAACAGTTGAGCAATAACCAAAAACTTAAAACAGAATTTTAAAATGTATGTGTACAATGTTTGAATGACAACAGAGATAGATCAACCTTTTATTTCCTTGGTGACAAAGAAAAGGAGTCCTGATTCTATCTGTTGTAGGTTGGATTACTGTGGAGTGATTGTTCATTAGATAATCTTTAGTCTTTGTGGTAAGGTTCTTCTGCCGAACTTGGCCATTGATGACTTGTTTCCAAATATTTTCACTTTTTATTAAAATATAATTGCCTCTCACCTACTGAAATCATGCCCTATAAATTTCTAATGATTGTTACCAATATAATGGTTAAACTTTTGGTGAATAGTGAGCACCTTTTCTATCATCAGAGACCCATGTAATTTAGGTTATGCAGGACGGTGGAATCTAGCAGCGGTGACCCAATGCCTCAGTGATCAAGCCAGGGTATTATGAGCAGTTTGCACTATTTTGATTCAGCACAATTATGTGCTGCTGGCACTGAATGACTTCCACGTTTGTTTACATGACAGTAATTAATTGTAAGAAACACTTTGAGACCTGCATAGCTTGATAGGAGCTGGAGGTCAGATGGTGACAGACATCTGAGAGTCCTCATATTTATTACTTGAGTTGAGGATGGAGAGGGTAAGAGGAAAATGGTTAAAGAAGGCAGTTGGTAGAGAAAAGGAACTGGGTGTATCTTTGCCCTTCAGGATGCCATCTTGGCAGTGGAGAGCGAAGCCCGGTTGGACTTGGTGTGATCAAGCCACATTTGGTGATGGATGGCTATGCCACTTGTGTGGCAGATACACTCAAAATTGCGTCCCTTGGACTTGGGATGAGAATGGAGGCCATAACAGAGGGAATGATCAGGATGGCAGACTCAAGTTTTTACTTAAAACGGGAACATCTAAGAGGACATAGGAAAACTGTTGAGCATTGAAGGGTTATCGTGATGAATGGAAGGCCAAATCCTAGGTAATTCAGAGTTTCATGTTGGGGGTCTGAAGTTCTGTTTATGGATGATACATACCTGGTAGTTCAAGATAATAGGATGAACAGGTGTTGGGTGTCAATTAGTTAATTGTATTCAAGTGTGTATATAAAGAAGAGCCAGCCAGCACCGGCTGTGGGTATTATTTGGAGAGCAGAAGTAAGTTCTGTGGCAAGCAATAAACAATCTCCACCAAAGCATCCTAGTCTCAGTGTTTCCTTCACAAAAAGGCTTAGAACTTTCTCTTACATTTGACAAGGCAGCTGTAAGTGTGTTGGAGGAGAGTTTTTGCCTGGCAGATTCAGATGGAAATGGGCTTGATGGATTAAAAAAATATACATGGAGAAATAATATAAAATGCAATATATCAGAATAATAACAGTATCTTTAGCATTAAAAGGGGAGCTAAATTATTTGTTGGTAGTTATCCCTCACTGTATAACCCCACTTGGAATTAAGATTACATTTGGCCTTAACTCTGTCCACTGCCATGGAAGATTTGTTAGTATGATATAAATATGATAACTATGCTGTTGTCTTTGTTATCTCATCTGTTTTTTCAGAGTGGGGTAGATTTGGATTGTGTTTTGATTCTAGAAATGTCAATATTGAATTTTGGTTGAGGAGATCACACCGTTAGGAATAACGGGGGGGGATCTTTATCTTGAACTCTTAAAATATCCAGTCAGAGTATGATGATACAGAGTAAAGCTACCTGAAAACAGGGATGCCTGGTCTATGGGGCTGGGTGCTGCATACATGACTCGTAACCACATATTATACAGAAATGCAAGCCTTCTGTATGCCAACATGCCCACAAACAAAAAACAAAACCCTGATATTAGTGCTGTTAATTGAAGGGGAAATGTTGGGCACGACACGAGGAAATCTTTTAAATAATACTATGGGATCTTTACTGTTCATTTTACACACTGGAACAGACTGGTTTAAGTCTCATCTGAAATGCAACACGTCTGATAATGTAGCACTACCTCAGTACTGCACTGAATTGTCGACCGAGAGTGGGGCTTGACATAGTAGAACTTGAGGCAGGCTACCAACTAAACAAAGCTGACTTTTCCATTATGAGCTACTGCATATGTGCACACTAATTGGAATGAAGTAATTTGTGTTAGCATACTGCTTGTGTACAGCTTCTGCAAATCTACTGATAGGAATTTGTTGAGTTAGATCCCACTATCTGGGAGCAGTGCTTGGTTTAAACTTGGTTAAAACTACCAAGCTACTTGTTAAGTGGCCACAGAGAATCGCCAAATGATCAAGTATTCTCTTGTTATCTTTTATCCTTTCCCCCTTTTTTCTGTTTCGTTGTTTTCCTTTCTAACATTCCCCTTGTCTGTAACTTGACCTTTTTTTGATACAATGTGCAAATCATTTGTATATTGTTTCTTTGTTTAAAGAAAGTTTTTGTGCTTTGAGTATTTTGTTAAAAAGAACAGTTGCTGTTTCATAAGTTGATATTTATGTTTCATTTGAGATGTGTCACTAAGTTGCATGAATTACTTATGAATCCTGCGCTTTCTGCAGGACTAGAAGATTAGAGCTTATTGGAGAGAAGTTAACTTTTAATATTTTTGTTTGATCTACCATGATGTGTTTTTGGAGAGCAGCAGTATCATGGAATGGATAACTGGCAGTATTCGGTTAGATGTATTGTGTGAACTTACCTTTTGAATAGTATTGTTTTCTTTCTTGTGATGCATACAACTGATCAGCTCTGGATAGTAATGTCATCTTAGAAAGCTGCTTATTATACCATCTGAGGTCGCTTGCTCTGCTGATTATACGTGCATCTTGACTTCCGTGCTGAAGCTTTGTGACTTAATGGAGCATTGTTGCCCACTTAGGAGTTTTGCCAAATACTTCTTTAGATTTGAAATTTGCTTGAACACCATTTATAGATTCTGTTCCAAGTTTTGTTAAAGATAAACTAAATTAAAAATTGGATGTAGAGTAAAGTGTTTTCTGCTGTACTGAGTTAACTCTACAGCTGATGTAACACTGTGTCCAGAGGATGTCAGGAACATAACCTTTTCAACAGGTCCCAAGTACACGGACAAGTCCTTTTAATAACGAGGGTTCAATGTAAAAATGACTCTTGCTGCAAGCCAAAATGATGTTGGTTTGATGCACACCACATAATTTTAGACAGAAGTGTGTGGTTTGAATTGCTGAACTTTGAGCTCCATAAGAAGCAATTACTGGGATTGTTCTTTTTGTAGGAAAATTTGGGAGCGTTTCATATGCCTTTGTCACAAGAATGGAAGCCTCCATGGAGCCACGTTACATGAGATCAGGACACAGCTTGATAACCTGGAACTCAGCAGAGGGTGTGTGCTCAACCCCCTGGCCCCTGAATTCATCCCTCGAGCCATTCAAAATTTTCCAGCTTTTTCCAGCAGAGTCCAAGCATCACCTGCAAAAACTTGTTCTCAGGTAATCCATTCTTCATGTGTGCAGCTTGTTGCAGGAGCAGAAATAAATAAAACACCATTGACAATATTCACCTACCAATCAACAGCATGTTCAATGTTCTGGCTGTGTTGTGCATTATGCAGCGATAAGCAGAGCGGTTCTTGTGTTTTGCAGTAAGATGTATATTCAGAAACAGTGAGATAGATTGCAAACCCATTTAACTGTCTTTGAGCTGCTGTTAATCTAAAAGAATGAGACAAATATGAGGTAATGCATTTGGGGAGGGAAAACAAAACAAGTGAATACACAATAAAAGGGAGGATATTGAGAGAGGTAGAATAAGTGAGAGACCTTGGAGTGCATGTCTACAAGTCCTTGAAGGTGGCAGGACAGGGGTAGATAGAGTGGTTAAGAAGGCACATGGAATGCTTTCCTTTATTGGCTGAGGTATAGAATACAAAAGCAGGGATGTAATGCTGGATCTGTATAAAATGCTGGTTAGGCCACAGCTGGAGTGTTGCGTACAGTTCTGGTCATCACAATACAGGAAGGACATAATTGCTCTGGAGAGAGTACAGAGGAGATTTACAAGAGTGTTGCCAGGGCTTGAAAGTTGCAGCTATGAGTAAAGATTGGATAGGCTAGGGTTGTTTTCCTTGGAACAGAGGAGACTGAGGGGTGACTTAATTGACGTGTACGAAATTATGAGGGGCCTAGATAGAGTAGACAGGAAGGACCTGTTTCCCCTAGTGGCGAGGTCAATTACCAGGGGCACAGATTTAAGATGAGTGGTAGAAGGATTAGAGCAAAAGCTTTTTTACCCAGAGGGTGGTGGGTGTCTGGAATTCACTGTTCGGATTGGTCGTGGAGACAGAAACCCTCAACTCTTTTAAAAGGTACCTGGACATGCACCTGAAGTGCTGTAGCCTGCAAGGCTATGGACCAGTTGCTGGAAGGAGGGATTAGATTGGGGGGCTAGTTTTTTCAGCCGGCACAGACACGATGGGCTGAATGGCCTCCTTCTGTGCTGTTACCTTTCTATGATTCCAACACCTATACGTCAATCAGTTGAACAATATGTGCCCAGGCAGAGTGGTTATGTCCACCGATCCCAGAAGGATAGCTGATCAGATGTTTTTAAGATGCATTATTTTGTTGGTCTTTTGAAGCACCTTTTTAGTCCTCTGAAATGCAGATTTAATTCTCGTGCTGTCTTGTATGATCCAAGCCATATTCTTTGGGCATTCAACCATTAACGCTACAGTCGTGATTCCACTTTCAGTGTGCTGATTGTAATTTGAGTTATGCTTCACAAAAAGCAAATAAAACTTGCTTGTGGGTCCTTTTGCTGCTGTCACAGTGCAGATCTGTGCTTTGGTGTAGAATTCTAATGCATGACATCAATAATTAATTTATTTTTTATATTAATGAAGACTTTTGTTGGGTTCATTGCTTTTCAAAGACCATCTTCTGCGTACAGATTGTAGTGGATATAGCTGAAGGTCAAGTTATTTATATTCTACATCAGAACTTGTAATCTCAGTGCCCACAAAACTGTTTGTACCTGTGAAATAATGCTCAGCAGTTGAGAACAAAAAGAACATTAATAGGTTGTGCTACAGAATATTAAGAAGCACTTTGGCACTTGTGATCTCCTAAACAGTTCTAATATGAGCAGTGGTCAGTTGTTTTCCTAAGGGCAAAGAGAGAAAAAAATCAGAAAGGATGACTCCCAATTGTCACTGCGAACATCTTAGCAACTGTTTTCGGAGCAGTGTTTCTAGTTTCCTGGGAACAGGCCAAGTGCTTGCTGTTCTTGGTTGAGGATGGCTCTCAGTATCTTGAAGAAAGAAGTGGTTGAATCAATCTCATCAAAAACTGGAGCTTATTGCTCTGCAGGAGCCCTGTAACTACTGAATAAGGGAATATTCAGCTGCCTGAAGCACTTGGACTTCCTTGACTTAGATGCATGTGGTTGTGAGTTCTATTCTTCGAACTTGTGTAAGCACTGCCATGACTTACCTGAGCCACTCAAAATGTTGTCTTATGTGCAGGAAACTGAAATAAAATGGAATATATGCAGAATAGCAATTATTCAATGAGCTGGTAAAGTACTGCAGGAGTTAGTATTCTGTTAAGAATTTAGTTTACTCCCAAGCTACCAGTTTTCACGTTCACACCATCAAACATTTAGGGCAAAGTATGCTTCTAACACACTTCGTCTTGCACCATTGCTTAGCCTTAACCTCAACTGCAATCTATGTGTACCTGATGTAATAATGTAAATAAAATAAGTACAGGAGAATCGGTGATCATGATGATTTGTCGTGGAGTGGCTCCACCTATTGTGCGCCTCCCTGATTCATCACATGGTAAGTCCTTGATTGTGAATAGGTCTTTTTCGACGAGGTCAGTGAGACCAAGCAGAGGCAAAGTGATGCATTAGACGTAAGATGAATCAACTAGGGCCATTTGTTTGCATTGCATATTGGTCAGGGTGCAGTGTGAGCAAACTTGAAGAATGGAAGACAAGTATTTTCTGTTGCCTCATTTCACCCGCTTTACTGGGACTCTGGTGAAAGCATAACTTTATCTTGCCTGGGGTGGGAAAGGCAAATTAGGTTGATCATAAATCATCATTTTCACCATATTGCTGAAAATAGAGACATGTTGCCGAAGCTTTTCGTCTTGCACTCATCAGGACAATATGCAAGAATAACCAATGTAAGGGAATACAGCAACTTATACTGCATGAGAAGAGAGTGCTGATTGGTTGGCAAGTGAACTTTGATTGGTAGAGTCCATGCTTGCAAAACTCAAAACACAGTATCCAACATTAGATGTGATTCTGCGATTCGGCAACATTTGCTAAATAATCCGCAGTGTGCTAAGAATTACACTGACAACCAATTTACGATTGTCAGTAAGGCTCGCAGTGTGGCGCATTTGTGCATACTGGAAGCTACATATATTAATACACAGGGCCCTGTTCTTTGCAGACAGAAAGAATATGTACGCACATTGCGCCTATGTCAGCTAAACAAAATACGTGACAGCCATTCGCTGGTTCATTCCTCAGGGCAATGCCTTGACCAATCAGAGTCAAGCTGCTGAGTTTAGGTTTCAAACAAAGCTTGGCAGTTAACTGTCAGTCACTGTAAACTGGTGCATTCTCCATGGCAACACCTCTACCAATCAGAGTTCATTTGCCAACCAATCAGCACTCTCTTCTCATGCAGTATAAGTTGTTGTTTTCCCTTACATTGGTTATTCTTGCGTATTGTCCTGATGAGTGCAAGATGAAAAGCTTCAGCAACATGTCTCTATTTTCAGCAATTCTCAAGTTCCGTGCTACCAATGACTGTTTCTTCATTATATATTGTCTAGGCTGGCTTATGGCCTCCAACTCGATTTCAAGTGTCTATTGTTGTATACGTACCGTCCAAACCCCTCAATTTGATCCTGTTTCAACCAAGGAGGAGTGTGCTGTCTTTCTCTAGTTCCACTTCTCCACAGGTCACAGCATATATTTAAATGTGTAGCCAGTTACTGATGCAGCCAGTTATATGCTCTATCTATTTTAGTTTCAGAATAAAGTCCGCCAACCAGGTTTCTTTAATGAACAACAGAAGTATTAATTTATTATAAAACAAGACTAAGTCAATAAAGATGCAATGCTTTAACACACAATTTAAAATACGACAGTGAATATATATATTCCCTTCTAAAGAACACACAGACACACACACACACTGGTTGAAGGAATAATCAAGATGCTTTGGCCAAATTACTTGTTAATTCGTGAAGAAACAGGATAAGATATGTTATGTTCCAGATGGCATACAGTCTGGCATCCGAGTACATATAAACGGGTCATTGGGTTCTTTTCAGAAGCAGTTCGTTCAGGAGATGTCGAGAGGAAGTCTTCCAAAAGCTTCTTAGGAGAAATGTGGCATCTGGCGTTACAGCTATCACACATTGTATTTTTTGTAGGGTTTCTCGGAGAGGTGGAGAAAAGATGAGCTGGGTGTTTCTTTCAGGAGGCTACAAACCTGACTCAAAACAATACTCAAAAATGAAAGCCATTCTTGAGCACCATAAATCTTGACGTCACATCTCTTGTAAACAACTTCCATAGTCAGAAGGCACCTGTTCTTAGCTGAAGACATGTGATATCCAGTAAATGTTGTTTTTAAACAGAATCCTTCCAGTGACCTTTTTTAAAAATAACATGTCCAGGCATCTATGGAATCACTTCAGTCCTCCACTGAATCCATCTCCATAATTCTAAACCATGATTCCTCAAAAAATGTGTAAAAATGGAAGCACTTTCATAACAATTCCAGTCAGTAACTCACTCCCAGGTTTTCACAATTCTATGTATAACCCACCCTAACCTTCGATTCCAATCCATCTTAAAGCCTGGCTCGGCTGTAAAATTAAAACCTGACCCAGGCCCGACCTGACATCAGCCAACCCACACCCGACCCGAGCCCGAATCCTTTAATTTTTTTAAATGCCCGACCCGACCCGACGCGACCCGATCCGAAAATAATAAGCGTGTTATTGAAACAGGAAAAAATCATAGATTAGAACTAAAACACTGCGAAACAAAACAGTATAGTCCAGCGCAACCCGACCCGAGCCAGAATACTGGACATAGAATACAGACCCAACCCAACCGGAACCCTACACATGTAGTCGGGTTTGGTCGGGTTCGGGTCTGGTAGCCAGGCTTTAGTCCAGCCTAATTACTTCTGGACATGAGTTAGTGTATACGCAGGTGAGTGTGTGCTGTGGAACTATGGATTTTGAGTTGCTGACAAAATAGTTTGTCAGTTCCATTGAAATGGTTTCAGACCAAGGCTTGCCTTGAGCACCGTGGTCTTAAATTATTCTTGGTATTTAAAAAAAACCTTCAAAAAGACTGTAGCCTAAGATGTAAGAAAATTAGTTTTATCACTTTTTGCAGGCTTAAGATGTGCTTTATGAAGAATGTGAAATAATGTGGAGGCGCAAAATAGAGTCAGATTGTTTTTAATCTTTTGGTTTGGTCACATTCTTTTCATTGAAGTATTAGCACTGCTGGTTATGTTCCTAAAGATTGCTCGTCTTTCTGACCATACTTTGACCTACAGAGCTTTCAGGAGCTTTATTTGATTGCTAATCACATTGCTCAAATCTCTACTTACATGAAGGAGCCACAGATGTAAAGTACAAGGATGACTTTGGGCAGTACAGGCTTTTTGCACAGTGCACGCAATGCAAGCAGTCTGTTGCTCTTCTCTGTCTCTGTCTCTGTTGAGATGTCTTCAAGCTTACACCTGCTCTAATTAAGAGCGTATATTGATCACTGAGATGAAAAAGTGGTAATTGATGGCAGCTCATTAAACTGCTCTGTGGTGGTGCTAATAAAAAGCAATGTGCAGTGGCCCTCAGGTTCGCACAGTCAGTAACAAGTTTTCACCTGATTTGTTGACATGAGGAAATGTACTCAATGTCTGTAGTTGGCTGAGTGTTGTAGGTGTGTGTCTTTCCTAGTGTCCACAATTTAAACCTGGCCACTTCAAATATTTTGTAAATAGAATGATCGACATTGGCTTAAGCGCACAGTGCAGACTGCACCAGTGTATTTAATGAGCTGCCTCCAATATGAATTCAAAATTCTCTTTCTCTTCTCCCAACAAATTATCAAAAGGCTATCCTCATTTAAACTAAAAGCAATGTATCATTCAACTACTAGTACAGATATCCAGACGCAGCAATTCATGGAGGGTAAGTACGTACAGTACACCAAATGAGACAATTGTTTCACTTTAGTTTGTATGTGGTTTATACTACAATCTGATATGCAATTTAGAGTTTGAAGTCAGAATGGGGAAAGGCAGAAGCTTATATTTTCAAATAAATTCAGTAGGCAATGAACCTACCTGGGATTTTGATTAAACAAAATAATGAAAAGGATCTTCTCAAACCCTTGCACAATTTCAAATCTATACATTGAGATGAGCAGCCCTCACCACCCCCACAGGTCGTAAGAGGGAAAATTGGAGACCCAGTTAGCTGTAACTATTCTGCCACACCTCCGAGCAGTCAGTGATACAGCATCATTGGCTAAGGACAGAGGAAACCTGGCCAGCTTACTGGTTGTAAAACAGCACATGCTTTGTGGCGGTATGAAGTGGGAGTGAAAGTGTTGGCCTCAAAAAGTCAGACTGTCAACTATCAATTCATTAACAAACCTGTGAAAATTGAGCCTATTTATTATAAATTTTATGTGAAGCTTCCAAGTAGAAAAGGCACTTTTGGAATGGATATCTCATGGTCTGGGGAAAGAAAGTGATTTGTGCCGAATGAAAAGCTCTAATTTATTAAGTTAATTCCTAAAGTGCCAGTAACACCAGGAAGTGATATTGCCAGAAATGAATCAAGTTGTTGCTCACCACTGTGAAGGCAGATTATTGCGAAATAGCAAGGGAAGTAAGTCAGAAATTACTTTTGAAGTGTTGTGGAATTAGATATTTCTAACAGTTGAATATATTGTGCAGCGAATTCTGTTCAATTAAACTAAGAGAGAGGAACTATTTTTAAATTATGATACGAAGGCTAGGCAAGACTGGAATTGCTGAAATTCAGCTTGTTTTGTTTAGTCACCGGCTGCACGCATGGTAGATTGTCCTTTAGAAGGTGGTGGTGAGCTGCCTTCTTGAACCCCTGCAGTCCATGTGAGGTAGGTGCATCCACAGTGCTGTTAGGAAGGGAGTTCCAGGATTTTGACCTGGTGACAGTGAAGGATCAGTGATATAGTTCCAAGTCAGGATGGTATGTGACCTGGACGGGAACTTGCAGATGGTGATGTTCCCATGCATCTGCTGCTCTTGTCCTTCGAGGTGGTAGAGGTCGCAGGTTTGGAAGGTGCTGTCTAAGGAGCCTTGGTGCATTGCTGCAGTGCATCTTGTAGATGGTACACACTGCTGCCACTGTGCATCAGTGCTGGAGGGAGTGAATGTTTGTGGATGGTGTGCCAATCAGTTGGCTGCTTTGTCCTGGATGGTGTCGAGCTTCTTGAGTGTTGTTGGAGCTGCACCCATCCAGGCAAGTGGAGAGTATTCCATTACACTCCTGACTTGTGCCTTGTAGATGGTGGACAGGCTTTGGGGAGTCAGGAGGTGAGTTACTCGCCACAGGATTCCTAGCCTCTGACCTGCTCTTGTAGCCACGGTATTTATATGGCTACTCCGGTTCAGTTTCTGGTCAATGGTAGCCCCTAGGATGTTGATAGTGGGGGATTCAGCAATGGTAATGCCATTGAATGTCAAGGGGAGATGGTTAGATTCTCTCGTTGGAGATGGTCATTGCCTGGCACTTGTGTGGCGCAAATGTTACTTGCTACTTATCAGCCCAAGTCTGCATATTGTCCAGATCTTGCTGCATTTCTACACAGACTGCTTCAGTATTTGAGGTGTCGCGAATGGTGCTGAACATTGTGCAATCATCAGCGAACATCCCCACTTCTGACCTTATGATTGAAGGAAGGTCATTGATGAAGCAGCTGAAGATGGTTGGGCCTCGGACACTACCCTGAGGAACTCCTGCAGTGATGTCCTGGAGCTCAGATGATTGACCTCCAACAACCACAGCCATCTTCCTTTGCACTAGGTATGACTCCAACCAGCAGAGAGTTTTCCCCCTGATTCCCATTGACTCCAGTTTTGCTAGGGCTCCTTGATGCCATACTCTGTCAAATACTGCCTTGATGTCAAGGGCAGTCACTCTCACCTCACCTCTTGTGTTCAGCTCTTTTGTCCATGTTTGAACCAAGGCTGTAATGAGGTCAGAAGCTGAGTGGCTCTGGCGGAATGCAAACTGAGCAGGTTATTGCTAAGCAAGTGCTGCTTGATGGCACTGTTGATGACACCTTCCATCACTTTACTGATGATTGAGAATAGACTGATGGTAATTGGCCGGGTTGGACTTGTCCTGCTTTTTGTGTACAGGACATACCTGGGCAATTTTCCACATTGTCTGGTAGATAGTGTTGTAGCTATACTGGAACAGCTTGGCTAGCGGTGCGGCAAGTTCTGGAGCACAGATCTTCAGTACTATTGCCGGAATATTGTCAGGACCCATAGCCTTTGCAGTATCCAGTGCCTTCAGTCTTTTCTTGATATCACGTGGAGTGAATCGAATTGGCTGAAGTCTGGCATCTGTAATGCTGGGGACTTCAGGAGGGGGCCGAGATGGATCATCAACTCGGCACTTCTGGCTGAAGATTGTTGCAAATGCGATGGCTTCCATCCTAGGGTTTTAAAGGACTAAAGTGAGAATGTGGCAGATACCCTAACTACAATCTTCTAACGTTCTTTCGATTTGGGAACCATTCCTTTAGATTGGAAAATTATGCATGTCGCTCCGTATTTTAGAAAAGTGAGAGAGGAAAACTTGAGAATTATGGGACGGTTAGCCTAGCATCTGAAATTAAGGATAGGGAGATTGAACATGTTAAAAAATTTTCAGCTGATCAGAGAGAGCCGTTATAGATTTATAAAGGGCAGGTCATGTCTGACAAATCTCAGTGAACTCTTTGAAGATGTGACTGAAGTAATGGACAGGGGAATGTCTATGGATGTTATTTATATGGACTTCCAGAAATATTTGGTAAAATACCTCATAAGAGACTGTTAGCTAAAGTTGAAACTCATGGAATTGAAGGCAAATTATTAACTTTGTTAGGAAATCGTCTGAGCGGCAGGAGACAGAGCATAAGGGTAATGGGCAGGCATTCTAATTGGCAGGATATGACCAGTGGTGTCCTGCAAGGATATGCGTTGGGGCCTCTACTGTTTACTGTATTTGTGAACAACTTAGATGATGGGATAGAAAGGCACATATCCAAGTTTTCCAATGACGCAAAGATAGGTGGCATTGTAAGCATTGCAGATGGAAGCTTAAAATTACAAAGTGATATTGATAGATTATGTGAATGGGCGAAACTCTGGCAAATGGACTTCAATGTTGACTAATGTGAAGTCATCCACTTTGGACCTAAAACGGATAGAACATAGTTCTTTTTAAATGGTGAAAAGCTAGAAACAGTGGAGGTCCAAAGAGACTAGTGGGGGAGGGCGGGGGGGTGGAGGGGGGGGAACTCCAGATACACAGGTCATTAAAATGTCATGAAAAGTTGCAGGAAATAATCAAAGTGCCTAATGCAATGCTGACCTTTATCTCGAGAGGACTAGCATATCATGCGACAGCCATCAAAAGCCCTGGTTTGACCACAGCTGGAGTACTGAGAGCTGCACTGGCCACCACATCTTAGGATATATTAGCCGTGGAGAGAGTGCAGTGCAGATTTACCAGAATGATACCTGGACTCCATGGGTTAAATTGCAAGGAGAGGTTTGTATTCCTTGGAATTTAGAAAGTTATAGGGTGATTTGATCAAAGTTTTCAAGATATTCGGGGAAACCAATCTGGTAGATAGAGAAACTATTTATTCTGGTTGTGGAGTCTAGGCCTACAGAGCATCGTCTAAAAATTAGAACCAGGCTTTTCAGGAGTGAAGTTAGGAAACACTTCTACACACAAAAGATGGTAGAAGTTTTGATTGCTTTTCTGTACATGGCAATTGATGCTAGATCAATTGTTAATTTTAAATCCAAGATTGTTAGATTTTTGTTAGCCAAAGAAGATATGGCGCCTTTTAGCCATTGTCACATTGAATGGTGGAACAAGGGGCTAAATGGCCCACTCTGATTCCATTGTCCCTATATATAAATTTATTTAAGACTGCATTATGTAATGCTTGTTATTCAGGTAGATGAAAGTAAGTGTGTCATGTATTTAATTTGGAGCTCATAAATGGTTAAACTGAAGTTTATTTGTCAATGACAACAGCCCTTTGCAAGGTCAGCTATTCGTGGCACTGAGTGCAGAACATGTATCTAGTGACACAGCTGTCCAAGCTACTTGTTACAGCTTCCATAGATTCAGGTTAGATGTTAGATCTAAAGGGAGATATTTGGAAAATAGGCTTGTCTTGAGGATGAATCTTATAATGGGGTTTCTGCACAAGTTTGTTTTCCAATTGACTTGCAGTATTTCATCCTCTATCAATGATTTTGTCTATTGTATCTAACAAAAAAATGCCTGCATTGGTAATGTGAATATTTAAGTGTATAAAATGTTGACCTATAAATAACATTGTTCCATACTTCAGTGTTATGAATCAGATTTTTTACATAATTAACATTTCGATTGTTAGATAGAAATAATGAAATAAAATAATGGAGTGTGAATTTCATATTTATTCAGGTATATAACTTCATTGATCTGACATTGTAATGTAGAGTTTTTTTTGTATTAATTGATTGTTAATGCACTTTTCAGGACCACACATCACTGTTTAAATTTATTGAAGTAGCTCACCTGGCCTCACCTGGGGGGATTCAACAGTTATACTAATTCTCTGATTTATGCTTCCTTGGAGCATGGCTGTCTGCAGGGTATGTAAGATTATGGAGTTTATTTTTTACTATGATGAATCCCTTTAAAGGGTGCATTTGAAGTCTGGTGGCCTTCTTAAATAGGTGGAAGTAGTCTATCTTCGTGATGAAAGGAAGATGAACTTGTAGTTCCAATAGTGCAGTCAAAGGTGGTGGTGGAAAGATCAAGTGATTGCTATTAGGGTGCATATGGAGGGTCATTGCATGCCTATGACCGATGTAGCTGTAGGTAAAATAACGAAGAGGAATAACTGGGGGCTAAGAGTTGAATTTTGTAGTAATCCCAAGGTCTCTATGCAATGATGGGAGCCATTGCAGATTTGCCAGCTGAGTTATGACAGGAAAAAGTGAAAATACAGAAAAACAGTGCCCCAGAGATGGAACATGAAGGAGGAGCATAGTTTTCTGATATTTGTAATGAGGACTGTCAATATCCATAAATTATTACACAGCATTTTTGCCTCAGTCCTTGCACAACAAGTCTTGACATTACACAGTACAACTTATGTCATGGTCTTCATTTCTTGAAAGGTAAAATAATAATTCAGCATGTTTTGAAAAAGACTGGGGTCAAGATGGAATTGCGGAAAAGAGAAGAAGGTACAATCGTCTGGAATGAGAAAAGGCCATGCAAACTAAACCCTTTCTTTTAATAAATGCATGTGCTTAATGAATGCACAAACAAGCAGGAAAAAAAATCAAGGAAAAGAAACCAGGCTCTCTCTCTCTTTTTTGATTGATTTAGCTGTGGTGGAGATGTTCATAGCATCGTCCAATAGAAGAAATTAAAAATGTACAGTATAAGCAAAGTTGTTTGCAGAGGGGCCTTTGTATTTTCTTGTTTTTCCATTCTTTAAATTGATGTTTTAAGGGGTGAAAAGTTAAAGGTTGTTTGGAGCAGGATGGTGGCTTGGATTCTTAATTCAGAAATACTCTATGACAAAGTCTTCAAGAGAAGTAAAACAAGTAGCAGAAGCTTTTGCAATTTTTTTTTGAAGTGGTTATTTCATAAACGAGGAAATATCAATTGCTGTGCAGATGAAGCTTTTCTGATATGGAAAGTGCATTTCTGAATTTGTGCTGATTGCTGATAACACAAAATGTGTTTTCAATATATGCACCTGCTGGTGAATAAAGAATGAGAATTAAGTTAACTGCTTCTGAGTCACTTCTGATGGTAGTACCCAGATGTGCATGGAAATAATCAGCTTGGAAATTGCAGGCCCATTTAAATAGCAATGGCAAATGCAATTGGTATTGGTTTTGAGAATTAAGTCATTTGTATGATTAGCTGTACAAAATTTGTTTTTCATTTGTACAGTCTGAGGAGAAAGTGTCTTTTTCTTATCGAAGTTGGGGACAAGGGAAAACTGCAGTTAGTAGGTGGGCAGGTAACCTGGGAAAGTAAAAGTTGTGGTCTAACCTGTATTAATCCTTCTGATCTATTCGTCTTGTTTTGTAGTATCATCTGTCTTTCTACAATGTTTGAAATATTCCTGTTCAAACAGCACGCACAAGATTTGCTGCAAACTATCTGTAATTTGCTGCCGGTTTCCACAGCCAAGCCAAATATTTTAAGATCCGAGAAAGGGTGAAAGGGCTCAATCAAAGAATAAACCCAAGGCAGAGAAGTAAGATTGGCACTGTAAATTAACCAAATTCTCAGATGATACTCAATTGGGTCAGGGTGATGTATAGTTTGATGTAGGAACTAAGAATGACAGAACCTAGAAAGTGGGCAATTTTGCATGCATAAAGTTCATTTTTTCAGTACAAGGTCTCGCACATTGGAACAGAAATTGGAGGCTTGCTTACTTAATGAAAGCTGATAAACTAACTTGAAGTGTCTGAAGGAGATCAACATGCAGTAGCAGTCAGTAAAGCAGACTGAGTGTTAGCTAAATTGCCAAATCAATGGAGTATAAATCTCAGCTCATGTTAAAGCTGTGTAATGCTTTTGTTGGGGTGCATCTTGAATATTGCAGTCAGTTCTGGTCACTGAGGTTACAGTCCTGACTTTGTTGTGGAGGAACGCCATGTGGCCTTACAGGACTGAGTTATGAGGAAAGATTAGAAACACTGAACTCTGCAGCCTTCAAATGAGGGGAATAGGGATACATCAGATTGTACATGGTATTGAAATGGTTAATCTGGAGATCTATTTCATGTTGAGGCATGTTTACAAGATCAAATAAAATGAGTACAAACTGGTAAAAAGCAAGGTGAAGACTGATGTAAGGTATCTTTTCATCTCACAAAGAGTAATCAATACCTGGAATAGACCATGCAAAGAGTGATGGAGGAAAAAGTTCTGGATTGGTTCAAAAAGCAGTTAAGATACTGTAATGAGCTGGAGTGATTGTCCAGATTTTTCATTGTTTTGTGTTATTTGGTTTTATTAAAAAGTACAAAAGCAGGAAGGTGCTGGTAAATTTCTACAAGACCAAGGCTCAATGGTCTTCCTCATCAGTGATTATCTTAATGATAACCATCCTTTGTGTGATTCACAAAGGCAGCAGAATGGTTTACTGCATCAGTTATAAACATCTCTGTCCAGGAATATAAGAGCAAAATACTGCAGATGCTGGAACTCTGAAATGAGAACAGAAAGTGTCGGAAATACTCAGCAGGTCTGCAGCATCTGTGTAGAGAGAAACACAGGTAATGTTTCAGGTCTGTGACCCTTCATCAGAACTGGCAAAAGTTAGAAATGTAACAGTCTTTGAGCAAGTGAAAGTGTTGGGACGGAGGGGAAGATGAGCTAGAAGGAAACTCTGTGATAGGGAGGAGGGATTAAATGGCAGATGTCATGGAACAAAATGCAAATGGAGTGCTGCATAGTTGTAGCGAAAGACAAAGCATGAGTCCAGAGAGAGTGCTAATGGTAGAATAATGAACAGCTCTGTACGAAAGCAAAAACATGAAAAATAAGTTTAAGGCTAGCACATGGTTAAAAATAAATAATTTAAAAAGATGAAAATATATATTAAAAAATAAAGTAAAAATAATAAACAAAAAATAATGGGACTCATGGTCTGAAATTATTGAACTCAATATTGAGTCCAGAAGGTTGGAGAGTGCTGAATCTGAAGATGAGCTCCTGTTCCTCAAGCTTGTGTTGATGTTCACTGGAACACTGTAGCAGGCCAAGGACAGAAATGTGGGCATGAGAACAAGGTGATGAATTAAAATGGCAAGCAACTGAAAGCTCAGGATCCTGCTTGTGGACCGAGTGGAGGGTTTCTGCAAAGCAGTCACCCAATCTGCGCTTGGTCTCCCCAGTGTAGAGGAGACCACACTGCAAGCAGTGAATACAGTATATTAAATTGAAAGAAGTACAAGTAAATTGCTGCTTCACCTGGAAGGAGTGTTTGGAGCCTTGGATGGTGAGGAGAGAAGTGGTAAAAGGGCAAGTATTACAGCTCCTGCGATTGCATAGGAAGCTGCCATGGGAAAGGGATGAGGTGTGGGGGTGATGGAGGGAATGGTCCCTTCAGAATGCTACGGAGAGGAGAGGGGAAAGAGGCATTTGGTGGTGGCATCACCCTGGAGGTGACGGAAATGGCGGAGGATGATCCTTTGGAAGTGGAGGCTGGTGGGGTGGAAAGTGAGGACAAGGGGAACCATGATGCAGTTCTGGGAGGGAGGGGAAGGGATGGGGGCTGAAGTGCAGGACCTGGGTCGTACATGGTCGAGGGCCCTGTCAACCACCATCCAGGGGAATCCTCGGTTGAGGAAAAGGAAGACATATCAGAGGTGCTGTTGTGGAAGATTGCATCATCAGAACAGATGCGTCAGAAGTGAAGAAACTGGGAGAATGGAATGGAATCTTTGCAGGAGGCAGTGTAGTCAAGGTAGCCATGGGAGTCAGTGGGTTGGACAGCATATCCTCCGAGCTGGAGACCAAGAAGTTGAGGAAGGGAATGGAGGTGTCGGAGATGGACCATGTGAAGGTGAGAGAAAGGTGGAAATTGGAAGCAAAGTTGATGAAGTTTTCCAGTTTGGGGCAAGAGCAGGAAGTGCCACCAATACAATCATCAATGTGCCAAAAAAAGAGTTGGGGAAGGGGTCCTGAATAGGACTGGAAACAGGAATGTTCGACATACCCCACAAAAAGACAGGCATAACTAGGACCCAAATGGGTACCCATAGCGACACCTTTTATTTGTAGGAAGTGAGTGGACTTTAAGGAGAAGTTGTTCAATATGAGAACAAGTTCAGCCAGGCGGAGGAGGTTGTGGTGGATGGGAACTAGTTGTTCCTCTGTTCAAGGAAGAAGTGGAGAGCCCTCAGACCATCTTGGTTGGGGATGGAGGTGTAGAGAGATTGGATGTCCGTGTGAAGAGGAGGCGGTTAGGGCCTGGAAACCGTCGCAATGATGTAGGGCATCAGAAGAGTCATTGATGTAGTCGGAAGGGACTGGACATGGGGAGAAAAAGATTGAGTCAAGATAGGAAGAAATAACTTCAGTGGGGCAGGAACAAGTGGAAACAATGGGTGTACTGGGACAGTCCTATTTGAGGATTTTGGGAAGAAGCTAGAAACGGGCTGTCCGGAGTTGCAGGACTATGAGATGGGAAGATCTCCAGCAGAGATGAGGTCAGTGACAGTCCTGGAGACCGTGGCTTGATGTTCGATGATGGGGTCATAGTTCAAGGGGAGGTAGGAAGAAGTGTCTGAGAGTTGGCGTTCAGCCTCTGCAAGGTAGAGGTCGGTGCACCAGACGACAACAACAGCACCACCCTTGTCTGCAGGTTTGATCACGATATCGGGGTTAGACCTGAGAGAATGGAAAGCAGCAAGTTCAGAGGGAGAGAGATTAGAGTGAGTGAAGGGGGTGCAGAGAAATTGAACAGAGGTCCAACTAGTTCCCATCCACCACAACCTCCTCCAGGTGCCACGCCAACAGTTTTCAAAGAAAAGATCAAGAGCAGGCAAGAGGCCAGAGGGAGGGGTCCAGGTGGAGGGAGAGTACTGGAGGTGGGTGAATGGGTCCGTTGGTCCGGGGGAGGACTCCTGGCCAAAGACATGAACCCGGAAGCAAAGGTAAGGTGGCAGAAGAAAAGCTCAACATCGTGTTGAGTGTGAAATTCATTCAGGTGGGGACGTAAGGGTATAAAACTGAGTCCTTTTCTAAGAACATATCATTCAGCGTCAGAGAGAGGAAGGTAGGAAGGTATTGTGAATACACGGCAAGGGGCGAGATTAGGAGAAGGGATGGGGGTTAGAGGGAAGGGGAGGGGAAGAAAGTTCTGGAGGAGCGTTGGTACCCATTGTTGGAGCTTGCGTTCCTTTACACCTGAAAGGAAGAGAAAAAGTTTTTTGTTTATGCGTCAGATAAGCCGAAGGATGAAATGAAACTGTGGAGCCGGACAGCTTGGAGATAGGATGAGTCGGTGCTGCTGGAGAGAGAGGTTGAGTGTATCCATGTGCGGGCGCATGGCACTGAGTGTGGATCTCACGATGCAACGACAAGAGCGGTCCGAGGCACGTTGTATGTCTTGGAGATACCTGTAATTCTGGGTGGATTCGAAGCATGAAGGATGAAACTTCAGTTGGAATCCACGTGGAATAAGTCGAAGCCGGAGACAGTTGCTGAGGAAGGAGATATTGCTGTGAAAACAAGCTTTAGCAGGAACTTTATCGAACACCAGGAGGGAAATGGAAAGCAATGAAGGTGAGCAAGGTAAAAGAGATAAATGGAAATCCTGTTGGAGAGAAGAGCAGAACTTTTTCAAGGTAGGCATTCCTGAAAGAGAAGTGGCAGTGAATTAAACACTAAAATAAGAACAGAATACTCCAGATGCTGGAACTCTGAAATGAGAACAGAAAGTGTCAGGAACATCCCAGGTACACAGAGAATCTGAATGTAATACCAGGTCTGCAGGTCCCTTGGGGCTCCACATTCAGCTTGTAGTGAGAAATAATAAGGAAACAGAGTTTGACATCTAGTAGCTGTAACAAATTAAAACTGCGATTGCCAACATTTGCCAATACTTTCAATGCAGCAACATAACTTTCAAGTTTTACATTTTATTTAAGACCACAAAGATCTTTGCATTTATAGAAATAAAAAATAATTTTTACGTCCCAGTGGGCTTTCATTCAACTTCCCTTTTCTCACTGAATCTTGCTGTCATCCAAGCAGAGTTCAAATCATGGGCAAACATGCTCGGGCATATTTCTTAACCATTTAAGAGGGGTTTTATTTAATCCAGTGAGTGACTTCAATAGCAATCCAACCTTGAAGGGAATTTTTCATTCTGATCTTTCTAAACATGTCGCTTCTCAGATCCAATCTCCATGGAGTGTGTTTACTCCATTGATGCTGCTGAACTTTATAACCAGTGAAATAACTCTGATTTCTGATCCAGTTTGTTGGGATTTATTCTGCTTATGATCAAGTGCTGCTCTTTACAGTTCCTGTGAGAAAATGGACAGAATTATGAAACTCCATCTCCAAAACACTGGTAAAAATCCTGAAATCTAATAAGGGAGTGGCGCAGTGGTTAGCACTGCAGCCTCACAGCTCCAGCGACCCGGGTTCGGTTCTGGGTACTGCCTGTGCGGAGTTTGCAAGTTCTCCCTGTGACCGCGTGGGTTTTCGCCGGGTGCTCCGGTTTCCTCCCACAGCCAAAAGACTTGCAGGTGATAGGTAAATTGGCCATTGTAAATTGCCCCTCGTGTAGGTAGGTGGTAGGAGAATTGAGGGAAGGTGGGGATGTGGTAGGGAATATGAGATTAATGTAGGATTAGTATAAATGGGTGGTTGATGGTCGGCACAGACTCAGTGGGCCGAAGGGCCTGTTTCAGTGCTGTATCTCTCTATGATTCAAAAACTGGAATTTGACTTAAATCAGCAAAATCGGTGATCCTGATTTTGGTTGCACCATGAAAGAGAAGGAATAGGTTGAAGAATAGGGTAAGAAAAAGACACAACCAAATGAGTCTTCCGTTCTCTCAGTCTTACTTTGTAAAATTCCATCCCTAAACTACTACTACAACCTGTCATCCTTTTAAAAATGGTTTCACCTCTCAACTCTCCCCTACTGGCTTGTGTTCTGTTTTTCTTGCATCTATCTGTGAAGCATCTTTATTTATTTATTTCGAGATACAGCACTGAAGCAGGCCCTTTGACCCACCGATTCTGTGCTGACCAACAACCACCCATTTATACTAACCCTACAGTAATCCCATATTCCTACACTAGGGGCAATTTACAATGGCCAATTTACCTATCACCTGCAAGTCTTTTGGCTGTGGGAGGAAACCGGAGCACCCGGTGAAAACCCACGCGGTCACAGGGAGTACTTGCAAACTCCACACAGGCAGTACCCAGAATCGAACTCGGGTCCCTGGAGCTGTGAGGCTGCGGTGCTAACCACTGCGCCACTGTGCTGCCCCATCTTGGCTTGTACTTTACATTAAAAGTGTCATATGGATGCAAGTTTGTGTTGATATTTGTATGATTCATCAATGAGGTGTTTTGTGATGCCTTGGCCATGTGTCAGGTACACTGTAAATGCAAGTTATAATATTGTCTGTACCGATAGAATGAGAGCAACTGTTCAAGTTATACTGTGATTATTTCATTTAACCCATTTCTATTAATAATTTGATGGTATCTCCAAACCGTAATTTCCTGTGGCCTGTAAAGAGAGATAGGCCAGTCCCTTGTATGTGATCAGGAGGTGTATCCCAGCTTTTGGATATTTGACAGCCCTGCTGCCATGGGTCGCCTTGACTACCAGTTCTGAAGATTGCATTTGCAGAGGACCACCCCAGAGATAACCATCCAAAATAAAATTCCCAAAGTGTAAGAGGTCAATGACTGGCCTGGGATTATAGTTAAAAACAGGGATTTTCAGGATGGTCTCCCAATTGAGATGAAGTGTGCATGTGAGGTTATTCAGAGGAGTGTTGCAGCAGAGCAGGAGATTAGGGCTGAATGGATAGCTTCTCTTTCTCTACATTCAAAAGTCTGCTCAAAACCCACCCATTTTGTCATTCACCTCCACTAACCAAATTCTCTTGCTTCATCCCCCTATTTTTGTGCAACACTTTTAGCAATTTCACTGTTAAAAGTACTATACAAGTGCAAGTTATTCATGCATATGCCAATCGTTCATTGTACCGCCTAATTGCAAATTTGTGGTAGCTTGTACTGGTGTGAAACTGTGTGAATTTTATTTACAGTTGCCTGCTAATAACTTGATTTTCAGTTCCCTTGCTTGCTCCTCAAAGGGCAATTGGAGGTGTGTGTGACTTCCCTGGAGGACATGGCATTTCAAGTTTTTTTTTTCCAATTATCCAACCAATTCTTCCTTAAACTTTCCCATGAAAAAAATGTACTTAAAAAAAAAAAATTATTCTTCATGAATATATAAAATTTAAATGGTCTTGATCAATCTCTCCCATCCCACATCATTTTAGTCTCATTGCAGTCTGGGATCATCCAAGCTCTGTCAAGTGTGATAGTTGGCTTGCTGTCAATTTAGAGCAATATGGAACCTGCTTGTCAGATAGTCCATGGAATAATATGAACTAGTGTGTCCTTAATCCCAACTGATAGTTCTGTTCCCAGTTCTAAACTATGCGATCTTCTCTCAGGATCCTAGCTTTTTTTTAAAGAGATCTGAAACCTATAGTATCATAGAATGGTTACAGCACAGAAGGAGGCCATCTGAGCAATTCAACACAAGTCCGACTCCCCCAACTTTTCGCTGTAGCCCTGCAAATTTTTTTCTCTTAAGATAATTATCCAATACTTTTTCAAAGCCACGATTGAATGTCTTTCAGATCCTAACCACTCAATCCATAAATAAGTTTTTCCTCATGTTGCCTTTGGTTCTTTTGCCATTCACCTTAAATTGGTGTCCTTTGGTTCTTGACCCTTCTGCCAGTGGTTTCTCCTTATCAACCCTGTCCAGAGCACTTGATGATTTTGAACACCTCTAACAAATTTCCTCTCAACCTTCTCTTCTCTAAGGAGAACTGCTCCAGCTTCTCTAATCTATCCAGTAACAGAAGTCCTTCATCCCTGGAACCATTCTCGTAAAATTTTTCTGCACCTTTCTAATGCCTTCAGGTCCTTCCTAAAGTGTGTTGCCCAGAATTGGACCCAGTTGAGGACAAAAGCAGTATTTTCTAAAGGCTTGCCATAGCCTCCTTCCTTTTGTACTGTATGCCTCTATTTATAAAGTCCAGGATATCATATGCCTTACTAACCGCTTTCTCAATCTGCCTTACCACCTTCAACAATTTGTGCATATATACCCCTAGGTATATGTTGACCAACACAGAAGTCCTCAAGGCGGCCAACATCCCCAGCTTATACACACTACTGAGTCAGCGGCACTTGAGATGGCTTGGCCATGTGAGCCGCATGGAAGATGGCAGGATCCCCAAAGACGCATTGTACAGCGAGCTCGCCACTGGTATCAGACCCATCGGCCGTCCATGTCTCCGCTTTAAAGACGTCTGCAAACGCGGCATGAAATCCAGTGACATTGATCACAAGTCGTGGGAGTCAGTTGCCAGTGTTCGCCAGAGCTGGCGGACAGCCATAAAGGCGGGGCTAAAGTGTGGCGAGTCGAAGAGACTTAGCAGTTGGCAGGGAAAAAGACAGAGGCGCAAGGGGAGAGCCAACTGTGTAACAGCCCCGACAAACAAATTTTTCTGCAGCACCTGTGGAAGAGCCTGTCACTCTAGAATTGGCCTTTATAGCCACTCCAGGCGCTGCTCCACACACCACTGACCACCTCCAGGCGCTTACCCATTGTCTCTCGAGATAAGGAGGCCAAAGAAGATATGTTGAGGGCACAGATTGACACATGGCAACATTATATTGTTGCTATAACTGAAACTTGGCTTAAAGAGGACAAGGATGGCAGCTCAACATCCCTGGATATAGAGTTTTCAGGCGGGATAGAGAGGGAGATAAAAAGAGAGGTGTTGTAACATTAAAATAAAAGCAAAATACTGCGGATGCTGGGAAGAAATGCTGGAAATACTCAGCAGGTCTGGCAGCATCTGTAAGAGAGAAGCAGAGTTAACGTATCAGGTCAGTGACCCTTCTTCAGAACTGGCAAATATTAGAAATGTAAAAGGTTATAAGCAAGTAAAGCAGGGGTGGGGCAAGAGATAACAAAGGAGAAGGTGTAGCTAGGACAAGGTCACAGAGAATAACTGACCAGAAGGTCATGGAGCAAAGGCAAACAATATGTTAATGGTGTGTTGAAAGACAAAGCATTAGTACAGATAGGGTATTAATGGACAGAAAAGTGAACAGCCGCAAGTACAAACATGAAAAAAAACAGTGGGTAGGCAAACTGAACAAAGGAGGGGTTGTAGCATTATTAGTTAAGAAATCAATAACTGCTTTGAGGAGGGATGATATGCTAAATGAATCATCAAATGAGGCCAAATGGCTGAAACTCAGAAATAAAAAAGGGGCAGGCACATTACTAGGAGTGTACTATAGATCCCCAAATAGTGAGAGGGAGATAGAAGAACAAATTTGTAGGCAAATTTCTGAGTGCAAAAACTATAGGGCAGTAATAGTTGGGGCAGTGGTTAGCACTGCAGCCTCACAGCTCCAGCGACCCGGGTTCAATTCTGGGTACTGCCTGTGTGGAGTTTGCAAGTTCTCCCTGTGTCTGCGTGGGTTTCCTCCGGGTGCTCTGGTTTCCTCCCACATACCAAAGACTTGCTGGTTGATAGGTTAATTGGTCATTATAAATTGCCCCTAGTATAGGTAGGTGGTAGGGAAATATAGGGACAGGTGGGGATGTGGTAGGAATATGGAATTAGTGTAGGATTAGTATAATAGGGGTGGTTGATGGTCGGCACAGACTCGGTGGGCCGAAGGGCCTGTTTCAGTGCTGTATCTCCAAAACAAAACAAAACTACCCCAATATCAACTGGGGTACAAACAGTGTGAAGGGCATAGAGTGGATGAAATTCTTGAACTGCGTTCAAGAGAACTTTTTTAGCCAGCACGTAACAAGCCCAACAAGAGGGCGTGCAATTCTAGATTTAATCTTCGGTAATGAAGCTGGGCAAGTTGAATGAAGTAACAATGGGTGACCATTTTGGAGATAGTAACCATAATCTAGTTAGTTTTAGCATAATCATGGAAAAGGCCAAAGATAAAATAGGAGCAAATGTATGTAATTCTGTACCCCAGAGAGTTGTGGAGGCTAGATCACTGAAAGTATTGAGAGGAGTTCGATAGATTTTTGAAATATCGGGGAGTTGAGGGCGATGAGGAGCTGGCACGAAAGAGGAGTTGAAGTCTGGGGCAGATCAGCCATGATCTTATTGAATGATGGGGCAGGCTTGAGGGGCAGAATGGCCTATTCCTGCTCCTATTTCTTATGTTCTTGTGTTCAAAGGTTCTAAATTAGGGGAAGGCAATTTTTATGTAACTGAGAGGTGACCTGGTGAAAGTGGACTGGATAAAGCTCCTTGAAGGAAAATCAGTGGCAAACCAGTGGGAGGCATTCAAAAGAGAGATACTAAAGGCACAGTGTAGGCATGTCCCCCACAAAGATTAAGGATGGTACTGCCAAATCTAGAGCCCCGTGGTTATCTAGAAGCTTACAGGGTAAGTTGAAGCAGAAAAAGAAAGCTTATGACGATCACAAATATCTTAAAACTTTAGAAAGCCTAGAGGAGTATAGAAAGTGCAGAGGTGAAGTAAAAAAAGGAAATTAGAAAAGCAGAGAGGACATGAAAAATTATTGGCAGGTAAGATCAAGAAAAACCCTAAGATGTTTTATCAGTACATCAAGAGCAAGAGGATAACTAAGGAAAGGGTATGGCCTATCAGATGTACAAGGGAACTTATGCGTGGATGCATAAGATGTGAGCAGGGTTCTTAATGAGTTTTTTGTCTCTGTCTTCACAAAGGAGAGTGTTGAAGTAGTCATTGTAGTTAAAGAGGAGTGTGAAATATTAGATATGATGAGCAAAATGAGGGAGGAAGTACTAGAGGGAGGGTCTGACATCCTTGAAAGTGGATAAATCGCCAGGACCAGATGGATTGCATTCCAGGTTGTTAAAGGAAGCCAGGGAGGAAATAGCGTATGCGCTGAGGATCATCTTCAAATCCTCACCAGATACAGGCAAGGTACCAGATAGAAACATAGAAAAATATGAGCAGGAGTAGGCTATTTGGCCCTTTGAGCCTGCTCCGCCATTCAGTACGGTCATGGCTGATCATCCAAACTCCGTACTCTGTTCCCACTGTCTCCCCATTTCCCTTGATCCCTTTAACCCCAAGAACTATATCTAACTCTTTAAGCAATATATTTAATGATTTGGCCTCAACTGCTTTCCGTGGTAGAGAATTCCACAGGTTCACCACTCTATGGGTGAAGAAATCTCTGCTCGTCTCAGTCCTAAATGGCTTACTCCTTATCCTTAGACTGTGAGCCCTGGTTCTGGACTCCCCTGCCATCAGGAACATCCTTCCTGCATCTCGTCTGTCCAGTCTTGTTAGAATTTTGTAGGTTTCTATGAGATCCCCTCTCATTCTTCTAAACTCGAGCAAATACAAGCCTAATTGACCCAATCTCTCTCCATACGTCAGTCCTGCCATTGGAGCAATCAGTCTGGTGAACCTTCGCTGCACTCCCTCCATAGCAAGAACATCCTTCCTCAGATAAGAGACCAAAACTGCACACAATACTCAAGGTGTGGTCTCACCAAGGCCTTGTATAACTGCAGCAAGACATCCCTGCTCCTGTACTCGAATGGTCTCACTCTGAAGGCCAACCATACCATTTGCCGCCTTAACTGCCTGCTGCACCTGCATGCTTGCTTTCAGTGACTGGTGCACAAGGACACCTTGGTCTTGCTGCACCTCCCCCTTTCCCAATCTGTCGCCGTTCAGATAATCTGCCTTCCTGTTTTTGCCTCCAAAATGGATAACCTCACATTTATCCACATTATATTACATCTGCCGTGTATTTGCCCACTCACTCAACCTGTCCAAATCACACTGGAGCTTCTCTGCATCCTCCTCACAGCTCACACCTCCACCCAGCTTTGTGTTGTCTGCAAACTTGGATATATTACATTTAATTCCCTCATCTATATCATTAATATATAATGTGAATAGCTGGGGACCTAGCACTGATCCCTGCGGTACCCCACTAGTCACTGCTTGCCACTCTGAAAAAGACCCCTTTATTCCTACTCTTTGTTTCCTGTCTGCCAGCCAGTTCTCTATCCATGTCAGTACCTTACCCCCAATCCCATGTGCTTTAATTTTGCACACTAATCTCTTATGTGGGACCTTATCGAAAGCCTTCTGAATGTCCAAATATACCACATCCACTGGTTCTCCCTTATCTGTTCTACTAGTTATATCCTCAAAAAATTCCAGTAGATTTGTCGAGCATGATTTCCCTTTCATAAATCCATGTTGACTTTGTCTGATCCTGTCACTGTTTTCCAAGTGCTCTGCTATTATATCGCTTATAATGGACTCTAGCATTTTTCCCACTACTGATGCCAGGCTAACTGGTCTATAATTCCCTGTTTTCTGTCTACCTCCTTTTTTAAATCGTGGGGTTACATTAGCTACCCTCCTATCCGTTGGAACTGTTCCAGAGTCTATAGAATTTTGAAAAATGACCAGCAATGCATCTACTATTTCTAAGGCCACTTCCTTAAGTATTCTGGGATGCAGATTATCAGGCCCTGGGGTTTTAGCGGCCTTCAATCCCATCAATTTCCCGAACACCATTTCCTTACACATACTGATTTCATACAGATCCTCCTTCTCACTAGATCCTATGTTCCCCAACATTTCTGGGAGGTAATTTGTGACCTCCTTTGTGAAGCCAGAACCAAAGTATGTATTTAATTGGTCTGCTATTTCTTTGTTCCCCATTATAAATTCACTTGTTTCTGACTGTAAGGGACCCACATTTGTCTTCTCTAATCTTTTTTCTCTTCACATATCTATAGAAGCTTTTACAGTCAGTTTTTATGTTCTCTGCAAGTTAGCTCTTATACTCCATTTTTCCCTTCTTAATCAATCCCTTTGTCCTCCTTTGCTGAATTCTAAACTGCTCCGAATCCTCAGGTTTGCTGCTTGTTCTGGCCATTTTATATTTCTCCTTTTTGGGTCTAATACTATCCCTAATTTCTTTTGTAAGCCATAGTTGAACCACCCTTCCTGTTTTATTTTTGCGCCAGACAGGAAAAAACAATTGTATTTCATCCAGGCGGTCTATAAATGTTAGCCATTGCCTATCCACTGTCAACCCTTTAAGTAACGTTCCCCAATCTATCATAGAACTCACGCCTCATATCTTCATAGTTTCCTTTATTTAGATTCAGGACCCGAGTCTCAGAATCAACTCTCTCACTCTCCATCTTAATGAAGAATTCTATCATGTTATGGTCGTTCTTCCCCAAGGGACCCCGCACAACAAGATTGTTAACTATTCCTTTCTTCTTACACAATACCCAGTCTAGGGTGCCCTGTTCTCTAGTAGGTTCCTCAACGTATTGGTCCAAAAAACGATCATGAACGCACTCCAGGAATTCCTCCTCTACAGTATTATTGCTAATTTGGTTTGCCCAATCTATATGTAGATTAAAATCACCCATAATTACAGTTGTACCCTTATTGCATGTGTCTCTAATTTCCTGTTTAATGCCATCCTCTACATCACCACTGCTGTTTGGGGGTCTATATACAACCTCCACCAACATTTTCTTCCCCTTGGTGTTTCTTAGCTCCACCCATACAGATTCCACATCAGGATTCTCTGAGCTAATGTCCTTCCTCGCTATTGTATTGATTTCCACTTTTACTAACAACGCTACTCCACCTCCTTTCCCTTTTTGCCTGTCCTTCCTAAATATTGAATACCCCTGGATATTCAGTTCCCATCTTGGTCACCCTGCAGCTCTGTCTCCGTAATAGCAACTATATCGTATGCATTTACATCTATTTGCGCGGTTAATTTGCCTACCTTATTGCGAATACGCCGTGCATTGAGATACAATGCCTTTAGGTTAGTCTTTTTAACATTCTTAGTCATCTTAGCATTATTTCTCACTATGGCCCTATTTGTTTCTTGCCCTTGATTTCTATGCCTTCCACTTTTGCCTTTTTGTTTCCTGTCTTTCCTTTCTATCCTTGTTTCCTCCTCCTCAGTCTCCCTGCTCAGGTTCCCATCCCCTTGCCATTCTACTTTAAATCCTCCCTAATAGCACTAGCAAACGCCCCTGCGAGGACATTGGTTCCAATCCTGCCTGGGTGTAACCTGTCCTGCTTGTACAGGTCCCACCTTCCCCGGTCCCGATGTTCCAGGAATCTGAATCCCTCCCTCCTGCACCATTTCTCCAGCCACGCATTCATCTGGTCTATTCTCCTGTTCTTATATTCACTAAAACGTGGCACAGGAAGTAATCCTCAGTTTACTACCCTTGAGGTCCTGCTTTTTAATTTAGCTGCTAACTTCCTAAATTCATCTTGCAGGACCTCATCCTTTTTTTTTTAAATGTATGTCATTGGTACCGACATGTACCACGACCACTGGCTGTTCACCCTCCTCCTTCAGAATGTCCTGCAGCTGCTGCAAGACATCCTTGACTCTAGCACCAGAGAGGCAACATACCATCCTGGTGTCCCATTTGCTGCCACAGAAATGCCTGTCTGTTCCCTGTACAATTGAATCTCATCACTATGACTCTCCCAGTCTTTTCCCCTCCTGCTGTGCAGCAGAGCCATCCGTAGTGCCACGAATTTGGCTGTTGCTGCTTTCCCCTGGGAGGCCATGCCCCCCAACAGTATTCAAAGTGATATATCTGTTTGCGAGGGGGATGGCCACAGAGATTCCTGCACTACCTGCCTGCGCCTACTACTCTGCTTGGTGGTCACCCATCCCTTTTATGCCATTGTAGCCATTACCTGCGGTGTGACCACCTCGCTAAACGTACTATCCACGACATCCTCAGCATCGCTGATGGCCCACAGTGAATCCATCCGCAGCTGCAGCTGCGCAATGCAGTCAGCCAGTAGCTGCAACTGGACACACTTCCTGCACACATGGTCGCCACGGACACTAGAAGTGTCCCTGATTTCCCACATAGCGCAGGGGGAGCATGCCACGGGGCTGAGCTCTCCTGCCCTGACTTACCCCTTAGATTTAGCTCCTTAGTTACTCCCTTTAATTTAGAGTACCATATACACTAGGGACCTTATTCCACTCCAAACACAACTATCTAAAGCCCCTACCTTTACTTTTACTTCAGCTATTGAAAGTAGTAAAAAAAAAAGGGTAGAAGTACCCACCTGTTCCGACTGAGCAATCAGCTGCCTCCCCTTGCAACGTGTCACTTTCTGAACTATAACGTCAGTCTTGGAACTCTCTTGCTGTCCCTGTGAGAGAGTGTGAGAGATGATTGGAGGTCTGCGAACGTTTTACCATTGTTTAAAAAGGGTGCGATGGGTAGGCCAAATCATTATAGGCCAGTCAATCTGACCTCGGTGGTGGGTAAATTGTTAGAATCAATTCTGAGGAACAGGATAAACTGCCACTTAGAAAGGCACGGATTAATCAGGGATAGTCAGCATGGATTTGTTAGGGGAAGGACATGTCTTACTAACTTAATTGAGTTTTTTGAGGAAGTAACAGGGAGGATTGATGAGGGTCGTGCAGTGGATGTGGTCTACATGGATTTTAGTAAGGCATTTGACAAGGTCTCGCATGGCAGACTAGTCAGTAAAATGAAAGCCCATGGGATACGTGAATGTGGCAGGTTGGATCCAGAATTGGCTCAGGGCCAGGAAACAAAGGGTAGTCATCGATGGATGTTTTTGTGAATGGAAGGTTGTTTCCAGTGGTGTCCCACAGGGCTCCGTGTTGGGTCCCTTGCTGTTTGTGGTATATATTAATGATTTGGACTTAAATGTGGGAGGCATGATTGGGAAATTTGCTGATGACACAAAAATTGGGCGTGTAGTTAATCGTGAAGAGGATAACTGAAGACTCCAGAATGATATCAATTGTTTAGTTGAGTGGGTGGGAAAGTGGCAAATGGAATTAAGTCCAGAGAAGTGTGAGGTAATGCATTTGGGGAGGGCAAATGAAGCGAGGGAATACACAATTAATGGGAGAATATTGAGAGGGGTATAAGAAGCGAGAGACCTTGGAGTGCATGTCCACAGGTCCCTGAAGGTGGCAGGACAGGTAGATAATGTGGTGAAAAGGCATATGGATTGCTTTCCTTTATTGGCCGAGGTCTTGTCTCTTGTCTTTGGCCTCCTTGTCTCGAGAGACAATGGGTAAGCGCTTAGAGGTGGTCAGTGGTTTGTGGAGCAGCGCCTGGAGTGGCTATAAAGGCCAGTTCTAGAGTGACAGACTCTTCCACAGGTGCTGCAGGTAAAATTGGTTGTCGGGGCTGTTAGACAGTTGGCTGTCCCCTTGCACTTCTGTCTTTTTTCCTGCCAATTCTCAATCATCAGTAAAGTGATGGAAGGTGTCATCAACAGTGCCATTAAGCAGCACTTGCTTAGCAATAACTTGCTCAGTGATGCTCAGTTGGGGTTGCGCCAGGGCCACTCAGCTCCTGACCTCATTACAGCCTTGGCTCAAACATGGGCAAAAGAGTTGCACTCAAGAGGTGAGGTGAGAGTGATTGCCCTTGACATCAAGGCAGCATTTCACCGAGTATGGCATCAAGGAGCTCCAGCAAAGCTGGAGTCAATGGGAATCGGGGCAAACTCTCTGCTGGTTGGAATCATACCTAGCGCAAAGGAAGATAGTTGTGGTTGTTGGAGGTCAATCATCTGAGCTCCAGGACCTCGCTGCAGGAGTTCCTCAGGGTAGTGTCCTAGGCCCAACCATCTTCAGCTGCTTCATCAATGACCTTCCTTCAATCATAAGGTCAGAAGTGGGGATGTTCGCTGATGATTGCACAATGTTCAGCACCATTCGCGACTCCTCAAATACTGAAGCAGTCTGTGTAGAAATGCAGCAAGGCCTGGACAATATCCAGGCTTGGGCTGATAAATGGCAAATAACATTTGCGCCACACATGTGCCAGGCAATGACCATCTCCAACAAGAGAGAATCTAACCATCTTCCTTTGACATTCACTGGCATTGCTGAATCCCCCACTATCAACATCCTAGGGGCTACCATTGATCAGAAACTGAACCGGAGTAGCCATATAAATACCGTGGCTACAAGAGCAGGTCAGAGGCTAGGAATCCTGTGGCGAGTAACTCACCTCCTGACTTCCCAAAGCCTGTCCACCATCTACAAGGCACAATTCAGGAGTGTGATGGAATACTCTCCACTTGCCTGGATGGGTGCAGCTCTAACATCAGTCAAGAAGCTCGACACCATCCAGAACAAAGCAGCCAACTGATTGGCACACCATCCACAAACATTCACTCCCTCCAGCACTGACGCACAGTGGCAGCAGTGTGTACCATCTACAAGATGCACTGCAGCAACGCACCAAGTTTCCTTAGACAGCACCTTCCAAACCCGCGACCTCTACGACTTCGAAGGACAAGAGCAGCAGATGCATGGGAACATCACCACCTGCAAGTTCCCCTCCAAGTCACACACCATCCTGACTTGGAACTATATCGCCGTTCCTTCACTGTCGCTGGGTCAAAATCCTGGAACTCCCTTCCTAACAGCACTTTGAGTGTACCTACCTCACATGGACTGCAGCGGTTCAAGAAGGCAGCTCACCACCACCTTCTCAAGGGCAATTAGGGATGGGCTAGCCAGTGACGCACACATCCCATGAATGAATTTTTTAAAAACTGCGAAGTCTCCTCGCCTCACTACTCTTTAGCCCCGCCTTTATGTCTGTCTGCCAGCTCTGGCAACTGACTCCCACGACTTGTGGTCAAAGTCACAGGACCTCATGTCACGTTTGCAGACGTCTTCAAACCGGTGGGTCTGATACCAGTGACGAGCTCGCTGTACTATGCGTCCTTGGGGATCCCGCCATCTTCCAAGCGGCTCACATGGCCAAGCCATCTCGAGCGCCGCTGGCTCAGTAGGGTGTACATGCTGGGGATGTTGGCAGCCTCGAGGACTTCTGCGTTGGAGTTACGGTCCTGCCACCTGATGCCAAGGATTCTCCGGAGGCAGCGAAGATGGAATGAATTGAGACGTTGCTCTTGTCTGACATACGTTGTCCAGGCCTCGCTGCTGTAGAGCAAGGTACTGAGGACGCAGGCTTGAAACACTCGGACTTTTGTGTTCCGTGTCATGCTCCATTTTCCCACACCCTCTTGGCCAGTCTGGACATAGCAATGGATGCCATAAGCGCTTGTTGATTTCTGCATCGGGAGACAGGTTGCTGGTGATAGTTGAGCCTAGGTAGATGAACTCTTGAACCACTTCCAGAGTGTGGTCGCCGATATTGATGGATGGAGCATTTCTGACGTCCTGTCCCATGATGTTTGTTTTCTTGAGGCTGATGGTTAGGCCAACTTCATTGCAGGCAGCCGCAATCCTATCGGAGTCTCTGCAAACACTCTTCTGTGTGGGATGTTAATGCAGCATCATCAGCAAAGAGGAGTTCCCTGATGAGGACTTTCCATACTTTGTTCTTCGTGCTAAGACGGGCAAGGTTGAACAACCTGCCATCTGATCTCTTGTGGAGGAAAATTCCTTCTTAAGACTTGAACGCATGTGAAAGCAGCAGTGAGAAGAAGATCCCAAACAGTGTAGGTGCGAGAACACAGCCCTGTTTCACACCACTCAGGATAGGAAAGGGGTGTGATGAGGCACCGCTATGCTGAATTGTGCCTTTCATATTGTCACGGAATGAGGTGCTGATACTTAGTAGCTTTGGTGGACATCTGATCTTTTCTAGTAGTCTGAAGAGACCACGTCTGCTGACGAGGTCAAAGGCTTTGGTGAGATCTATGAAAGCAATCTAGAAGGGCATCTGTTGTTCGCGGCATTTCTCCTGTAGCTGGGAAGGGAGAACAGCATGTCATTGGTGGGTCTCTCTGCCAAAATACTGCACTGTGCCTCTGGGTAGAGACGCTCAGGCAGCTTCTGGAGTCTGTTTAAAACGACTCAAGCGAAGGCTTTCCCCACTATGCTGAGCAGGGAGATTCCACCTTAGTTGTTGCAGTCACCACGGTCACCCTTGTTCTTATAGAGGGTGATGATATTGGCATCGCGCATGTCCTCTGGTACTGCTCCCTCCTCCCAGCACAGGCAAAGCAGTTCATGGAGTGCTGAGAGTATAGCAGGCTTGGCACTCTTGATTATTTCAGGGGTAATGCCATCCTTTCCAGGGGCTTTTCCACTGGCTAGAGAATCAATGGCATCACTGAATTCCAATTTTGTTGGCTGTTCGTCCAGCTCATCCATGACTGGCAGAGACAGGGTTGCATTGAGGGCTGTATCAGTGACAACAATTTCCCTGGAGTACAGTTCTAGGTAGTGCTCCACCCAGCGGTCCATTTGCTTGCGTTGTTCAGTGATCATTTCCCCTGATTTAGACTTGAGGGGGGCGATCTTCTTGATGGTTGGCCCAAAAGCTCTCAATGCCATCATACGTTCTTCTGATGTTTCTGGTGTCGGAGGCCAGCTGAATACGGCTGCATAGGTTTGCCACTAGTCATTTGCACAGCGCCTGGCTGTTCTTTGTGCAGTGCTTCTGTTTACTTTAAGTGCTACGGATGTTAGCTCGCTGGGGGCTTTCTTGTATTTCAGCAGTGCAGTGCACTTAGCGGCTATGACAGGTTGCAGCTCTTCAAAGTGAGATTGAAACCAGTCTGCATTCTGCTTCTCACCTTTGCCAAAGGTGGTCATTACTGAGTCATGGATGGCGTCTCTGATGTGGGCCCACTTCGTCTCTGCATCCCCTACAAGAGTGTTTTGAAGGGCTTTTTCAAGTGAATTTAGAAACTTAGGTAACAACTGTGGATAAGAAATTCTGTTAGTGTTGATGCGCAGGCGGCCCTTCTGCTTGGAGTAATGTAGCTTCTTTGGTTTGAGTCTAACTTTGCTGCACACCAGGGAGTGGTTGGTGTCGCAGTCTGCACTGTGAAAGTTGTGTGTGATTTGGACACTGTTTATAGAGGCTTGCCTTGTGACGATGAGGTCCACCTGGTGCCAACGATGTGATCTTGGGTGGCTCCATGAAACCTGGTGACAGGGTTCAGTATGAAAGAATGAGTTGGTGATGCAGAGATTGTGATAGGTACACGACTCCAGCAGTCTCTGTCCATTCTCATTCATCCTTCCAATGCCATAGCACCCAAGGCAGGAGGGCCATGAGTCATGGTCGGCCCCAACCCTGGCTTTAAAGTCCCCCAGCAGGAACAAATGTTCGTTATTAGGAATGCTGCTAATGATATTCTGGAGTTCCTCGTCTTTAACTTCAGATGGGAGCAGAGTGTTGGTGCATAGATGTTGAGTAGGAGTACTGGGCCAGAGGCAGTGAGCAGTCAGATGGACAGTATGCGTTCCGAGCCATTTGAAGGTGGCTCTGTCATGCTATTCAAAGAGTTTCTGATGGCGAAGCCCACTCCATGCTGTCTTTGTTCTTCAGGATCCCTACCCTGCCAGAAGAAGGTGTAGTCTTGCCTCCCTGTGAGCGGATCTCGAAGAGAGCGTGTCTCCTGAAGTGCTGGAATGTCCACATTGAGTCTACTGAGCTCGTTGTTAATGATGGCGGTCTTCCGAGAGTCGTTGATTTGTGTAAGGTCTTCCGACAGGCCAGGACACGTAGTTCTGACGTTCCAGCTTGCAAAACGAAGGGCTGGTACCTTCTTTCCTTTTTTTGTTCTGTTTGGTGCGGTGTTACAGTCCACTTGTTGGGCAATGACCCTGATCTCCAAGCAGCCATTGAAGCAGGTGGACTGTGGCAGGACAGAACCTTTCTGACCGGGGGCTACCCAGTTTGAGGCGGGCGGTAGCTGTCCAGTGAGATGCGATGACCTCTCCCACCGACAAAGGCAACCCGTGGCGCCCAACCTCTACGCCAATTGAGCTGGACTTAACCTGTAACTGCTGCCTTCCGTGTTGTTTTGGTCGCTGTGAGGCGACTATGGAGTGACCTCTCCTTGGCACATGCCTGGGCGGAATGTATGGAGGTTGTGAGTTGCCCAAGCGTCAAAACCCCCCTCTCGGCCTTCCTAGTGGGGTCCAAAGGAGTGCAGAGCACGACATTTGTCACCGGTATGGCTGCAGGAACTGCTGGAAACATGCCAAAGGTGACACATGACCACCTTAGGGGTTCCGCTCCGGTTTTTCTGTTTGGGTTTACTCCCTTAGCCTTGGTCTCTCCCGAGATGCCCACAAGGCAGTGGGGTTGTTTGCTCCTATACCCGAGGAAGGGCCCTAACAAGTAAACTGTGCGATTTCATGGAGGGAGGGGGCAGGGGGTGGGGGAAGTGGGTGCGGGTGGCAAGAGGGGGAAGAGGGTGCAGGGGAAGGGGGTCCGAGGGGTTGGGGGGAAGAGGGTGCAAGGGGAAGGGGGGTGGGGCGGGGGGAAAGGAGTGGGGAGGGGGGCAGGTGGTGTGAGGATGGCCTCCTCGATGTCGGTGTCCTCCAGGCTGATGCTGCGCTCGTGGTCGCCATCCAGAGGTTTAGGGCCTAGGAAACACGCTCCGGCCAGCGTTGGAATTCGCCGACTGGCGAGGAAAGCCGGTCCCAAGCCGACCTACGGGGCCATCCAATTAATCTAATAATTCTAATTATGCTAACATTAAATGCCATCTGTTGATATTAACATGGCAATCTTTCAGCTCTCGCCTGCAGCTTCTTGCAATATCCTCTGCGTGACCATCAACAACTGGAGGTTTCAAACCTGGCTATAGAACCAGATGTATACCTGGCCGAGGTATAGGATACAAAAGCAGGGATGTGATGCTGCAACTGTATAAAACACTGGTTAGGCCACAGCTAGAGTATTGCGCACAGTTCTGGTCACCACATTACAGAAAGGACATAATTGCTTTGGAGAGAGTACAAAGGAGATTTACAACAAGGTTGCCAGGGCTTGAAAGTTGCAGCTGTGAAGAAAGATTGGATAGGCTAGGGTTGTTTTCTCTGGAACTGAGGAGGCTGAGGGGAGACTTAATTGAGGTGTACAAAATTATGAGGGGCCGAGATAGAGTGGACAGGAAGGACCTGTTTCCCCTAGCGGAGAGGTCAGTTACTAGGGGACACAGATTTAAGGTGATGGTAGAAGGATTAGAGGGGACATGAGGAAAAACTTTTTCACCCAGAGGGTGGTGGGTGTCTGGAATTCGCTGCCAGGAACGGTGGTGGAGGCAGAAACCTTCAATTCTTTTAAAAGATACCTGAAGTGCTGTAACCTACAAGGTTACAAGGGCCCGATGAAGGGTCACTGACCCGAAACGTTAACTCTGCTTCTCTTTCCACAGATGCTGCCAGACCTGCTGAGTGGTTCCAGCATTTCTTGTTTTTATTTCAGATTTCCAGCATCCGCAGTATTTTGTTTTTATTTAAGGTTACAAGGGCGGCCGGCACAGACACAATGGGCTGAATGATCTCCTTCTGTGCCAAAATTGTTCTCCTTCTGTGCCAAAATTGTTCTATGGTCCCTCTACTCCTGCCCCCTGTGTCGAATTGTATCCTTCATTTTATATTGCTTCTCCTCATTGTTCTTCCCAAAATGTATCACTTCACACTTCTGTGCATTAAATTACATCTACTATGTATCTGCCCATTCCACCAGCCTTTCTATATCTCTTGAAATCTGTCTCTGTCCTCCTCACAGTTCACAATACTTCCAAGTTTTCTGTCATCTGCAAATTTTGAAAATGTGTCCCATGCACCCAATTCTAGGTTATTAATATAGATTGAGAAAAGCAGCGGTCCTAATACCGGCCCCTGGGGAATTGCACTATGTACCTTGCTCCAGTCCGAAAAACAGCCATTCACCACTATACCTGGTTTCCTTTCACTCAGCCAACCCCATATCCATGCTGCCATTGTCCCCGTTATTCCATGGGCTTCAACTTTGCTGACAAGCCTATTATGTGGCACTTTATCAAACATCTTTTGCAAGTCCATGTGCACCACATCAGTTGCATTGCCCTCATCACTCTGCTCTGTTACTTTATTGAAAAACTCAATCAAATTAGTTAAACATGATTTGCCCTTAAGGTTCATGCTGGCTTTCCTTTTTCAGTCCAGGTTTGTCCGGTTAATTTTGAGACGGATTATCATTTCTAAAAGCTTTCCCAACACGTAAGTTAGACAGACTGGCCTGTATTTGAACATACGTGTAACATTTGCAATTCTACAATCCTCTGGCACCACCCCATGTCTAAGGAGAATTGGAAGATTATGACCAGTGCCTCTGTACTTTCCACTCCTACTCCCTTCAGTATCGTTGGATGCATCTGATCTGGTCCTGGTGACATATCAATTTTAAGTACAGTCAGCCTTTCTAATACCTCTTTATCAATTTTTAGTCCAGCCAGTGTCTCAACTACCTCCTCCTTTTACTACGAATTTAGCAGCATCTTCTTCCTTGGTAAAGACAGATACTATGTAGTCATTTAGTACCTCAGCTTTGCCCTCTGCCTCTGTGTATAAATCCCCTTCTTTGGTCCCTAATCATCCCTACGCCTTTTACCACCCTCTTCCTGTTTTTATATGCCTTTAGAAGACTTTTGGATTTCCTTTTATGTTGGGTGCCAGTCTTTTCTCATACTTTATGTTTGCTGCTGTTATTTTTTTCACTTTCCCTCTGAACTTTTTATGTTCAGCCTAATTGTCACTTGTATTATCAACCTCTGTCATACGCACCCTTTTGCTGCTTCATCTTACTCTCTATCTCTTTTGTCATGTAGGGAGCTCTGGCTTTGTTTCCTACCTTTCTGCCTTGTGGGAATGCACCTCGACTGTTCCCAAACTATCTCCCCTTTAAAGACAATTGCAGTTTTGCCTGCCTATCTTTGATTCCAATTTACCTGGGCCAGATATATTCTCACCCCACTGAAATTGCCCCCCGCGCCTCCCAGTTAGTTATTTTACTCTGGATTGCTACGTCGCACGTCACTGTAATTTCCTTGCAAATTTGCTCATCTATATCTTTGCTTTCAGTTAGAGGCCTATAGAAGGCACCCAGTAGTGTAATGGTATCTCTATTGTTTCTTAGCTCTAACCTGTCCTTGACCACTCTAGAACATGCTCTCTCTCTCCAGCACTGTAATATTTCCCTTAATCAATACTTCTCCTTTCTTTCCTTCCCTATCTTAGCTGAAAACCTTATATCTAGGAATATTTAGTACACAGTCCTGCCATTTTTTGAGCTAGGTCACCACAATATCATGCTCCCATGAAGCTACCTGCGTCTGCAGCTCACCAACCTTATTTACCACACCGTGTGTTCACATACATACGCTGTAAACCTAATTTATACCTTACTGTGACCCCATCTAATAGCTTACTATTATTGTAGTGCTTTCTGTCTCTCCCAATTCCTTGCGCACCTGTTTCTTGTCTCGAATGTTAGCTACTCGTTCCCAATCCACTGCCAAGTTAGCTTAAATCCTCCCCAATAGCTTTGTAAGGACATTGGTCCCGGCTCTTTTCAGGTGCAATTCCTTCGGCCTTTACAGGCCCCACCTCCTCCAGAACCAGTCCCAATGTCCCAGGAATCTAAAGACCTTCCTCTTGCACCATCACGCCATCTTTTTATATCCATTTGCTATGGCATCAAGAGTAATGTGGAGAGTACTACCTCTGAGGTTCTGGTTGCAAATTTCTTTCCTAGCTCCATAAAATCTGCCTGCAGGACCTCATCCCTTTTTCTACCTGTGTCCTTGGTACTGATGTGGATCACGACCACTGGCTGTTCACCCTCCCCCCTCAGAGTGCTCTGCAGTCGCTCAGTGACATCCTTAACCCTGGCACCAGAGAGGCAATATACCAAACTGGATTGACATCTACCATCAAGTGTGTGGCTTCTGTGTATGTGTGTATATGCACATGCGCACGCACATACACAGGCACATGCACACACATCCTGTAAGTGCACAGACGGACTGTAATTTTTGACAGCTGTTTGGTGTCAGTTAAAAGTAAAATATTCCATGAATTTTTCACAGGGTCACTTTCCTTCGTGTTATTCTGCACTCCTGTGTTAATGCAGACATGACCCATACTTGAATTTGAAGTCATACATTTCTGAACCTCCCATTATTCTTGACCTTTTACCTGCAATTGATTTCTAATCGAGCCCAGCACAACATTCCCTTTGCACTCTATGCAATAATGTTATTCTGTGCGTCACTTTTATCTGGAATATGATTGTTTTCCCCATTTAGCAGATCTGTCTTCTTTTGCACTCATTGTGCAGTACATTTGTCTGTCAATACTCTTGGATCTGAGGTCACAGGTTCACTGCTTGAATCTCGACACTGTTGGACCAACTTTTCATCAAATGCAGCACTGAACACAGATGAATGAGATGAAAGTAGTTTATTAGAACACAGCCGTAGGCTAACAACATAATGCAATGGCTTCACTTTGCACACAACAATAGAGTAGGATATAAATAAAACAAATGCAGTCAGGGAAATAACATATGTCATATGGGAACATTCTCTGTTACAAGAGTACCAAAAGATTGTAAAAGGGGATTATTGCAGAGTCTTCCAGTAAGTAAACTAAGGTAAGGGCAATGGTTTGCCATTTTAAAGTGGCTTTGCATTTCTAATTAAATATAGTTTGCATGTAGAATAATAGCAATGACTGTGTTGCATGGCTGCAATCTAGATATCAGTGAAAAGCAGAAAATGTTGAAAATACATAGGTTTGTCAACATCAGTTAAGAAATAAACATTAACCTCTCTACAGATGCTGTTGGACCTGTTGTGCATCTCTAGCATTTCCTGTTTTTAATCTCAGATTTCCAGCTTTCTGTTTCTTTTCCCTTTCAAGTCTACTCCAGCGATTTAGATGTCCGAAACAGAAAACAGTTTGTCATTGTCCAAACTGGCAAACAACATTAAATGGCTCCTTGTCATTTCTAATTTGTTAGAAGTCTATACAGGAGAACCATTAGTAATCCTGCAAAGCTACTGCTTTGTTCTCCAGTCTGAGTTTGAGAGGCAAACTAGCAGCTGAAAACCCTGTGTGGCATTCACAGTTACGGAGCGTTACTGGAATAGTAATCCAGAAGCCTGGATTAATGCTCCAGAGATACGAGTTCAAATCCCACCACAACAACTGGTGGAAATTCAATTCAATTAACAAAAAAATAGTCTCAGTAATGATGGCAGTGGAACTACCAGATTGTAGTAAAGCCCCATCTGGTTCACTAATGTCCTTTTGGGAAGGAAATCTGCTATCCTGACCCTGCCTGGCCTACATGTGTCTCCAGATCCACAGCAGTGTGGTTGACTCTTAACTGCCCTCTGGAATGGCCTAGCAATCCACTCAGTTGTGTCAAACCACTACAATAAAGTCAAAAAAGAATAAAACAGATGGACTACCCTGCATCAACTTGGGCACCGGAAACAATAAAAGCACACCCTGCCCAGTTGACCCTGCAAATTCCTCCTCACTAACCTCTGGGAACTTGCACCAAAATTGGGAGAGCTGTCCCACAGACGAGTCAATCAACAGCCTTACTTAGCCATACTCACCAAATCAAATCCTTCCAGCGGATATCCCAGACTCCGCCATCATCATCCCTGGGTACAGCCTGTCTCACTGCCACAGTGGTATACAGTCGGGAGGGAGTTGTCCTGGGAGCCCTCAACATGGACTCTGGACCCCATGAAGTCTCTTGGCATCAGGTCAAATGTGGGGAAGGAAACCTCCTGCTGATTGCCATCTGCTGCCCTCCCTCAGCCAATGAATCAATGTGCCTCCATGTTGAACACCACTTGGAAGAAGCACTGAGGGTAACAGAATGTACTTTGGTTGGGGGGAATTCAATGTCCATCACCAAGAGTGGCTCGGTAGCACCAGTAGTGACTGAGCCGGCTGAGTCCTGAAGGACACATCTGCCAGACTAGGCCTGTGATGAGAGGGAAAAACCTACTTGACCCCACCCTCCCCAATCTACCTGTCAGATGCATCTGTCCATTACAGTATAGGTAGGAGTGAGCAGCGCACAGTCCTTGTGGAGTCGAAGTCCTGACTTCACACTGAGGACACCTACTTGACCCCACCCTCCCCAATCTACCTGTCAGATGCATCTGTCCATTACAGTATAGGTAGGAGTGAGCAGCGCACAGTCCTTGTGGAGTCGAAGTCCTGACTTCACACTGAGGACACCTGGTAATGTGTAATGCGATAGGATTAATAAATGAACTCATAATGAAGGATCCTCTCGGTAAGAGTGATTATAACATGATAGAATTTCACATTCAGTTTGAGGATGAGAAATTTGGGTCTGAAACTAGTGTCTTAAACTTAAATAAAAGTAGTTACAAGGTTTGAAGACAGAGTTGGCTAAAGTGGAGTGGGAAAATAGGTTAAAAGGTAAGACAGTAGAGAAGCAGTGGTAGACATTTAGGAAGATATTTCATAACCCTCAACAAAGATTCTTTCCATTGAGAAAGAAAGACTATGAGAAGGATGCATCATCCGTGGCTAACTAAGGAAGTTGAGCATGATATCAGGTTGAAAGAAAAGGTGTATAATGCTGCGAAGATGAGTGGTAGGCCAGAACATTGGCCAAATTTTAGAAACCAGCAGGAGATGACTTGGGATAATAAGGGAGAAATTAGACTATGAGAGTAAACTAGCAAGAAGTATAATAACAGATAGTAAAAGCTTCTACAAATATATTAAAAGGAAGAGAATAGCTAAAGTAAGTTTTGGTGCCTTTGAGGATGAGACTGGGGAATTAATAATGGGAAACAAGGAAATGGCAGAGACTTTGAACAAGTGTTTTGTATCTGTCTTCACAGTAGAAGACACAAAAAGCATCCCAAGAATGGTAGAAAATTGAGAGGCAAAAGGAAGGGAGGAGCAAGGAAAGAGGAACTTAAAACAATCACTATCACTAGAGAAGAAGTACTAGGAAAACTAATGGGACTAAAGGCTGACAAGTCCCCTGGAGCCTGATGGCCTGCATCCTAGGGTCTTAAAAGAAGTGGCTACAGAGGTAGTGGATGCATTGGTTGTAATCTTCCAAAATTCCCTAGATTCTGGAAAGGATTGGAAAACTGCAAATGTAACACCTCCATTCAAGAAAGGAGGGAGATGGAAAGCAGGAAGTTCTAGGCCAGTTAGCCTAACATCTGTCATTGGGAAAATGCTAGAATCCGTTGTTAAGGAAGTAGCGGGACATTTAGAAAAACAATGCAATCAGGTAGAGTTTACATGGTTTTCTGAAAAGGAAATCATGTTTGACTAGTTTATTAGAGTTTATTGAGTTTGTAACAAGCAGGGTGGATAAAGGGGAACCAGTAGATGTAATGTATTTGGAGTTCCAAAAGGCATTTGATAAGGTGCCACTTAAAAGGTTACTACACAAGATAAGAGCTCATGTTGGGGGTAACGTATTAGCATGGATGGAGGATTGGCTAACTAACAGGAAACAGAGAGTCGGGATAAATGGGTTATTTTCAGGTTGGCAAACTGTAACTAGTGGAGTGCCACAGGGATCAGTGCTGGGGTCTCAACTGTTTACAATCTATGTTAATGACTTGGATGAAAGGCCCAAGTGTATTGTCATCAAATTTGCAGATGATACAAATGTAGGTAGGAAAGCAAGTTGTGAGGAGGACACAAATTGTCTGCAAACAGATAAGCAGGCAAAAAATTGACAGATGGAAGATAATGTGGGAAGATGTGCTGTTGTCCACTTTGGTGGGAAGAATAGAAAAACGGAATATTATTTACATGGAGAGAGACTGTAGAATGCTGCAGTAGATCTGGATGTCCTCGTACATGAATCGCAAAACATTAGCTAGCAGGTACAGCAAGTAATTCGGAAGGCAAATGGAATATTGCCGTTTATTGTAAGGTGGATTGAGTATAAAGTTGGCAAGTCTTGCTACAATTGTACAGGGCATTGGTGAGACAACACCTAGAGTACGGTGTACAGTTTTGGTCACCTTACATAAGATTAGATTTAGATTAGATTAGATTAGAGATACAGCACTGAAACAGGCCCTTCGGCCCACCGAGTCTGTGCCGAACATCAACCACCCATTTATACTAATCCTACACTAATCCCATATTCCAACCAAACATCCCCACCTGTCCCTATATTTCCCTACCACCTACCTATACTAGTGACAATTTATCATGGCCAATTAACCTATCAACCTGCAAGTCTTTTGGCTTGTGGGAGGAAACCGGAGCACCCGGAGAAAACCCACGCAGACACAGGGAGAACTTGCAAACTCCACACAGGCAGTACCTGGAATCGAACCCGGGTCCCTGGAGCTGTGAGGCTGCGGTGCTAACCACTGCGCCACTGTGCCGCCCCAAAAGGAGGGATATACTTGCACTGGAAGCAATACAGAGAATCTTCACTAGGCTGATTCCTGGGATGAAGGGGTTGCCTTATGAGGAAAGGTTGAGCAGCTTGGGCCTATACTCATTGGAGTTTAGAAGAATGGGAGGTGATCATATTGAAACATATAAGATTCATGGTAGATGCTGAGAGGATGTTCCCCCTCGTGGGACAATCTAGACTGATGGGGCACAGTTTAAAAATAAGGCATCTCCCTTTTAAGATGGAAATGGTGAGGAATTTCTCCTCTCAGAGGGTTGTTAATCTTTGGAATTCTCTTCCCCCGAGAACAGTAGAGGCTGGGTCATTGAATCTATTCAAGGCTGAGTTAGATTGATTTGTAATCTACAAGGGGAGTAAAGGGTTATTCAGGGGTGGGGGGAGAGCAGGCAGGAAAGTGGAGTTAAGGCCACAATCTGATCAGCCATGATCTTAGTGAATGTTGGAGCCGGCTCAAAGGGCTGAATGCCCTACTCCTGTTTCTATTTCTTATACCTTCCGTCTTGTTATGTGGCACAACCACCGTGCTAAATTAGATGGTTTCTGAACAAATCTAGCAACTCAAAACTGAGCATTCTTGAGGTGCTGTGGGCCATCAGCAGCAACTGAATTGTGTTGAACCATGATCTGTAATTTCATGGCCCAGCATATTCCCCACTCTCCCATTATCATCAAGCCCAGGGGATCACCCTGGTTCAATGAAGAGTGTAAAAAAAAAAAAAGCATGCCAGGAGCAGCACCAGGTATATCTAAAAAAGAGGTGATAACCTGGTGAAGTTACAACAGTTAACCAGCAGAAGCAACATGCGACAGATAGAGTTAGGTGATCCCACAACCAACAGATCAGATCACAGCTCTGCAGTTCTGCCACATCCAGTCTTGAATGGTGGTGAACAATTAACCGGAGGAGGAGACTCCAAAGCATCCCCATCCTCAATGAAAGGGGAGTCCAGCGTGTCAGTGTGAAAGGAACATTTGCAATCATCTTCAGCCAGAAGTGCCAAGTGGATGATCTCGGCCTCCTCCTGAGGTCCCCAGAATCACAGATGCCAGTCTTCAGCCAATTACTATCCCATCAGTCTAATCTCAATCAACTGGAAAATGATGGTCGATATTGCTGACAGCGCTATCAAGCAGAACTTAATCAGCAATAACTTGCTCACTGATGCTCAGTTTGGGTTCTGACAGGACCATTCAGCTCCAGGCGCAGTGGCTAGCACCGCAGCCTCACAGCTCCAGTGACCCGGGTTCGGTTCTGGGTACTGCCTGTGCGGAGTTTGCAAGTTCTCCCTGTGACTGCATGGGTTTCCTCTGGGTGCTCCGCTTTCCTCCCACATGCCAAAGATTTGCGGGTTGATAGGTAAATTGACCATTTTAAAAATTGACCCTAGTGTAGGTAGGTGGTAGGAGAATTGAGGGAAGGTGGGGATGTGAGAGGGGAAAAAATGGGATTAATGTAGGATTAGTATAAATTGATGGTTGGCGCGGACAGAAGGACCTATTTCGGTGCTATATCTCTCTATGACTTACAGCCATGGTCCAGACGTGGACAAAAGAGCTCAATTCCAGAGATGAGGTGAGAGTGACTGCCCTTGACTTAAAGGCACCATTTGACCAAGTGTGGCATCAAGATGCCCTAGCAAAACTGAAGTTGATGGGAATCGGGGGGGGGCAAACTCTCCACTGGTTGGAGTCATACCTAGCACAAACAAAGATGGTTGTGGTTGCTTGAGGACAATCATCTCAGCCCCAGGGCATCGCTACAGGAGTTCCTAAGTGTAGTGTCCTAGGCTCAACTATTTTCAGCTGGTTCATCAATGACCTTCCTTCCATCATGTGGTCAGAAGTGGGGATGTTCGCTGATTGCACAGTGTTCAGTATCGTTCGCAACTCCTCAAATACTGAAGCAGTCCGTGCCCACGTGCAGCAAGACCTGGACAAGATTCAGGGTTGGGCTGATGAGTGGCAAGTAACATTCGCACCACACAAGTGCCAGGCAATGATCATACTTCAACAAGAGAGAATCCAACCATCTCCCCTGACGTTCAACGGCATTATCATCACTGAATCTCCCACTGTCAACATCCGGGGGGGGTTGCCATTGAGCAGCAACATAACTTGTCCAGCCATATAAATACTGTGGCAACAACAGCAGGTCAGAGGCTGGGAATTCTGCAGTGAGTAACTCACCTCCTGACTTCCCAGAGCCCCTCCACTATCTACAAGGCACAAGTCAGAGGTGTGATGGAATACTCTCCACTTGCCTGAATGGGTACAGCTCCAACAACACTCAAGAAGCGCGACACCATCCAGGACAAAGCAGCCTGCTTGATCGCACCCCATCCACCACCGTAAATATTCACTCCCTGCTCCACTGACGCACATTAGCAGCAGTGTGTACCATCTACAAGATACACTGCAGCAACTCACCAAGGCTCCTTTGACAGCACCTTCCAAACCCGCAACCTCAGCCACCAAGAAAGACAAGGGAACGTGGTAACACCACCACCTGCAAGTTCTCCTCCAAGCTACACTTCATCCTGATTTGGAACTATGTTACCATTCCTTCACTGCCACTGGGTGAAAAACCTGGAATACTCTTCCTAACAGCACTGTGGGTGTACCTACACCACATGGACTGCAGCAGTTCAAGAAGGCGGCTCACCACCAGTTTCCTGAGGGCCATTAAGGATGGGAAGATATGCTGGCTTTGCTAGTGATGCTCACATCCCATACATGAATTTAAAAAGTTATAATATTGCAGGTTCACCATCATTAATGAGCAGTTGATTGGAACAAAATTCTTCAGCTAATATTTGATTTTGTGCAACCAACTAATATCCCACCCCAATTCATTTCTACTGAGGTCTTATCTGGGTAGTATGATTTAGGTAGTCAGTGCACATAACACAACCAATTATTGTCCCTGTTTTATCCTTTTCATGAATGTTAATCCTTTAATTATTCATCTAAGCAGTCTATTTAATGCCGACTTATTAATTATTTCCAGTACTAGAGCTGTGCCAATGTAAATATCATTCTTCAGACAATTTGAAGATGTCTTGCGCTGTCCTGGTACTGTAAATTTAAAACCAATTTCTGTATTGGCTTTTGGACTGCAGCAGGCTTTATTTGTAATTGTTTTATGAAAACATGATCTTATCAAATGGCGAGCAGGCTCAAAGGGCCGAATGGCCTACTCCTCCTAAGTCCGATGTTCCTAAACTTCAGAGTGCCTTATAAAATGGTGTTAAATCAATCTGAGTAGCATAGTGATTTTTATTTCATTTTCCCCTCCAAGCACCTTGGTACACTAAAGGATTTCCTGTGCTCTTGGGATATTCCCCAGCAAAAGGTGCTTCCAAGAGCAGTAGCAACTCTCTGGTAGCTAGTCCAGGAGACCATTCTTTGTGTGTAACTCTAGGCAATAAATGGCACAGTAGGAAATCACAGTCGAGCTTGTACCTGTCTGCATCCAAGGTCTAAACACGTTTGCTTTCCAATAGTTATCATTGGATAGTAATCAGGATCAGGAATGTTGGTTGAAATCTGTCAACGACATGCAAATGGTGAATCAAAGCTTGAACTTTCCAGGCCAATCCCCAAAATTCCCTGCTTATGAGGCCTTTCTCTGATTATCTGCATCTGTTACAAGAAATGGGATTGCTAGGTATTTAAGGAGCTGAAATAGAATGAAATTAAGGCTATGTTCTACCAGGTATGTGATCATTTTATAGTATTTATTATTTGGATGAGAAGTGATTTATATTTGAATGCTATTATCATTGAAATGTAGGACTGAAGATACCATTGCAAATAGAAATACGTGTCAATGATGATCCAGTCAATTGTGTTTGAAATGAAGTACACGTTTGTGCCAGTAAAGCACTGAACCCACAAGGTGCTGCGAGTCTTGCTTCTGAAAAGACAGCTCCATATCAAAAAGAATTTGACAAAATTATGCTGATTTGATAACATCATCTGCTGCCAAGGTTCTGCAAGATTTACACAAGTAATATGGTCAGCTCTATTTATCACTTGCCCATTAACAAATAAGTGGGGTTTCTGCACATGTTCATTCTTTTCCATATAACCTTTCTCCCCCACAAAAAAGCTGAGCTTATAAACTGGTGGAAGGGTTATGGGATGGTGGAGGTCGGAATATTTGTGATTTTTAAGCTAACAGACACCAGCAGGTAGAGTCACCAGTTCCTCCCTGTATGCATGCTGACCTTGTCCCTAGTATTTAAAGGGTGACTCTAATGTTTCATCTACAAATGAGCAATCTGCTTTTCCATGAACAGGGAGCAGATGGACAAAGGATAATTTAATGAAAATCTCTGCTAGTTGAAGTGCTACTGTTGGGATAAAGATCCTTTTTCACATTGCTGCTGCTCAGAAAAAGCTTGTAAATATTACACAAATTACCTTTATATCTTATCTCTGTAATCATTGCTGGGTGGAAGTTTGACCAGGACATTGCCACTCACTTAGTATCTTTGAGTCATCTTCAGATACCCATTTTGCATGTGATGCCTGTGAACTGGTCGTTGGTTACTCAGATTGGCACTCTCTTTCTTTTTAAAAATGGGTACTACATTGGCTGCTCGCCAGTTCTCCGACTCGTATCCACTCAATAGAGTCCTGCACAGTGGCGCAGTGGTTAGCACCGCAGCCTCACAGCTCCAGGAACCGGGTTCGATTCTGGGTACTGCCTGTGCGGAGTTTGCAAGTTCTCCCTGTGACCGTGTGGGTTTTTGCCGGGTGCTCTGGTTTCCTTCCACAGCCAAAGACTTGCAGGTGATAGGTAAATTGGCCGTTGTAAATTGCCCCTAGTGTCGGTAGGTGATAGGGAATATGGGATTACTGTAGGGTTAGTATAAATGGGTGGTTGTTGGTCGGCACAGACTCGGTGGGCCGAAGGGCCTGTTTCAGTGCTGTATTTCTAAATAAATAAATAAATAATATCTTGGGCCTGATCAGCCTGCAGCTGGAATTCTTCGGCAGCAGCTCAGGGAACAGTGCTTCAGCTGAGTGATCCCTCCCAAATCCCCCACATCGGCAGTGTCCACCATCTGCCTGAAAGGACGATGGAAGTGGATTCCTTAGTTACTTTCAAAAGGGCATTAGATATATACTTAAATTTTGCAAGAAAGAGCAAGGGAATGAGACTAATTGTACCTTTTCCAGCTCTTTGAAAGAGCCATCCAATTGGCCTCTTTCTGTGATCTAAGACTTTGATATGATCTCGACCAATCACTCCAACCTCCAATAGTGACTTCTGCCAAAAGGCCAACATTGATATGCATGTTACCATGTACTACCAGAACACATTGCATACTAAGACTTTTTTTTTAAGTTTATAAGTTTACTATCCGAATAACCCTCTGTGCAAAAACCTTTTTTAGCAATGTTCCTAAATGTACTCCCTTTAGACATTGCCTGATAGATCAGTGGAAATAGTCTTTCTCCATTTGCCTTGGGAAAGCCCAGGAAGGTTTTCTGCTCCCTCTCTGTTGGTCCCAATGTTCAAAAATCAAACTAAAAGTAACCTTGAAAATCAGTGGGTTGGTCTGAAATCTTGACTTGAATCGAGTGTAACAGATTGCAGTCACTAAAGTGCAAACGTTGTCCCTCTGTGACAATTTGGTTAAAATTTAGCACATCGTGATTGACCATTCATGATCTGCTTGTGACAACTTTCTGTAATGAGGAAGGGTGTTATCTATTTGAGAGCACTTCAGGCTTCCTTTTGTTCATCACCATGTCTACTGCCTGTCTCCATGTTGGTTTAAAAAAATGAACTGGGCATCTTGCTGTACCTGTTATGGTATTCCATTCAAATGCCTTTCATTCACTTTGAGCACTGCATTACTAAAGCAAATCACATACAGAGTCATCTTGCTTGTACTTCTATAGACTTTGCTCAGCCATCCACAAAAACTCAATGTGCCTTATCAGGTGCATTAATATTTCAGTGTTTAAAAGCAGCCCATTCATTTCCTAGCAACCCCTGAATTTTCACTGCTAGTCATCCATTTATATCATATTCAAACAGTTTCCATGTGTTGGTGCTTTCACCTGCTGCATCTTCATTTCTACTTTACAAATAAACAGACCAGACTATGCTATGTATACCCGCTGTTAAGAGTGTCTTATAACTAAATGAACAGGATTGTCGTTGAGATTCAAACTGTGCAGGGTGGTGAGCAAGATTTATGGATGACAGGAAGGATTTGGGGAAAATCTACAGTAGGCAGATGGGAAAAATGTGTTTGTTTAGTACTGAAACACATGAAAGGGTTCTGATCTGTCCTTGAAATTGTAAATAACTTGCTTGTCGCTAGCTGCACACACTTGAAACCCACATTGAGCCAGTATCCTCACCCTTAACTATCCTGGTGACGTGACTTGTAAGCAGTCTCATTGAATTGGTACATCTTGATATGTAATCATTTTGGCCAATTTCTTTTACCTCCCCCTTCCCCCTCCACTGCTCTTGCGCCAGCCCAGTTCGCACAGTCTGCATTGAAATAAGAGGCAAAACTGGGATTAAAAATAAATGCAGTAGGATTTTAGGAGTTCAACTGGTTACGTGGTTGATAAATAGTATCTACAGTAACAACACATGTAGTTTTTAAATAATCAGTCATTTCATTTTATCATTCCATTGTAATCACAAAGTAGTATAACACGATTAAGTTTTTAGTGGTTTGGTACTCCGACTCTCCTTAATATTCCGTTAACGTGCAGTGACGCTTGTCATTCTAATTTTGAACAGCAAGCCACTGCAGTCAGCTTTGTATTGTAATTTTCTCATGTATCACAGAAATTGAAATTCAGCCTAAAAGCTGTGAAGTAGGCGAATAAAAAGGTTCTGTAGAATTTCATTACTGTATTTGTTCATGTGTGCATTTAACAAAAAAATGAAAGCAGTCTGGTCGTGCTGAAGGATATAATGAAAATGTCAAATATAATCTCAAAAATAGTTACAGAAGACCTTGAGATAATTTTACAGATGAACAGTAAATGTTTGCAAATGTATTCTGTTTCTTTTTTTTTGAAAATGCATATATTATGCGCAGTTTTTAAAGAACTGTTCTCTTCTCCACCCTCACCCAGAAATAGTAATATATGATCGCATTGAGGATGTTTGATATTTTGCAATGTATATTATTTTAGCAAAATGGCTGTAAGATTGTGATTATTGATTTGCTTAAGTACTGTATTATTAGTTTGCATTTATAATATAGAACACCGTTTTTAATAAATCTGCGTCGTTGATAAGATGCAATATAAAACACTATTGATTAGCATTTCATAAAGACAAAAAGCACTGGTTACTTATGTTTATTCTAACTCTGTTTAGGTGACCTGGTCGGGATGCCAAAACAGATTAGCATTAGACCCAAGGCTTGGGGCTCGTCAGGCTGCCATGGCATACAATTTCAAGTTGTTACAGAGCCAAGGAAGGCTTTCACCTGGTCCTTATAACCTTGGGACTTCGCCACATCAGTCACCTATGGACAGAGATCTGGAGCATGCAAAATCTGGTGAGTTGTTCATTGAATTTAATACATCTATGATGTACAGTGTTTGGGTTCAAGTTTCAAAAATTCAGAATGGGCATAGCCTATTTATGAACACCACCTGGCCAGAGTTGAATATTAGACATATAAACATGGATTAATATCTGGAGTTGATTACCTTTGAGAATCATGGGTCATCTATCAAAAATGTTCCCTTGAGACTAAATTGGTAGATAGTCTGACTCTAGATTGTACATTGTCTGTGGAATGAGTGAGCTTGATATGCTAAATTAAGCTCTTTTGTTTCTTGCTGTCTTTTGTCCTTGTGTCTATGATTTTTACTTTGTGGTTTGATGATTGGGGACTTTTTTTAAGGAAAAAAGTTTTAGTCTATTCTTATTCCCATTCTTCAAAAATAATCTTGTTCAACATTTATTTACAAGCTACGGGATTTCCATTTAATTGGCTTCCAGATCTGTGCTAATGTTGCTGCTGCTCTGAGATTATTGTGAGGCATTTGGGTGGGGAGAGGTAATTGCTTCATTTTTCCCTACAGGGAGTGTTTGGCAAGTGTTTGGATTAGATGAAAAAGTAGATTTGGCTACCTTTGCATTGAGCTTCGCAAAGGATTATATGGTCAGTTACTTTAACTGTTGAAAATACAACTATAAACACTAGTTAAATAAAAACACAACACATCAAGATGACTGTTTCCTGTCCTTCTGTCTCAAAAAGAAAAATCTCATAGCTAGATGCTAGGGCAGCCGTATTCAGCCAATTTGAGCACGATGGTTGGAGTCATATCCAGCACAAAGGAAGATGTTTATGGCGTTTTTTATTTGTTCAGGGGATGTGGGCATCGCGGGCTAGGCCAGCATTTATTGCCAATCCCTAATTGCTTTCGAAGGTGGTGGTGAGCTGTCTTCTTGAACCGCTGCAGTCCTTGCAGTGCAGATGCACCAACAGTGCTGTTAGGAAGGAAGTTCCAGAATTTTGACTCAGCGACAGTGAAGGAACGGTGATATAGTTCCAAGGCAGGATCGTGTGTGGCTTGGAGGGGAACTTGCAGGTGGTGGTGGTCCCGTGCACCTACTGCCCTTGTCGTTCTAGGTGATGGAGGTCGTGGGTTTGGAAGGTGTAATCGAAGGAGCCTGGGTAAGTTGCTGCAGTGCATCTTGTAAATGGTACACACTGTATGTCGGTGGTGGAGGGAGTGAATGTTGAAGGTGGTGGATGGGGTGCCAATCAAGCGGGCTGCTTTATCCTGGATGGTGTCAAGTTTCTTGAGTGTTGTTGGAGCAGCACCCATCCAGGCAAGTGGAAAGTATTCCATCACACTCCTGATTTGTGCCTTGTAGATGGTGGACAGGCATTGGGGAGACAGGAGGTGAGATACTTGCCGCAGAATTCCCATCCTCTGACCTCTTCTGTATTTGTGGCTGGTCCAGTTCAGTTTCTGATCAATGGTGACCCCCAGGATGTTGGTAGTGGAAGATTCAGTGATGGTAATCCCATTGAATGTCAAGAGGCGATGGTTAAATTCTCTCTTGTTTGAGATGGTTATTGCCTGCCACTTGTGTGGCTCGAATGTTATTTGCCACTTATCAGACCAAGCCTGAATGTTGTCCAGGTCTTGCTGCATCTGGACACAGGCTGCTTCAGTATCTGAGGAGTCACAAATGGTGCTGAACATTGTGCAATCATCAACAAACCTCCCCACTCTGAACTTATGATGGAGGGAAGATCATTGATGAAGCAGCTAAAGATGGTTGGGCCTTGGCCACTACCCTGAGGAACTCCTGCAGTAATGTCCTGGGACTGAGATGATTGACCTCCAACAACCACAACCATCTTCCTTTGTGCTAGGTATGACTCCAACCAGCAGAGTGTTTGCCCCCTGATTCCCATTGACTCCAGGTTAACCAGGGCTTTCTGATGCCATACTTGGTTAAGTGCTGCCTTGATGTCGAGGGCAATCACTCTCACCTCACCTCTGTAATTCAGCTCCATTGTCCATGTTTGGACCAAGGCTGTAATGAAGTCAGGAGCTGAGTGGCCCTGGCAGAATTCAAACTGAGCATCAGTGAGCAGGTTATTGCTAAGCAAGTGCCACTAGATAGCACTGTTGATGACCCCTTCCATCATTTTGCTGATGATCGGGAGTAGACTGATAGGGCAGTAATTGGCCGGGTTGGATTTGTCCTGCTTTTTGTGCATACGACATACCTGCGCAATTTTCCACATTGCTGGGTAGATGCCAGTGTTCTAGCTGTACTGAAACAGCTTGGCTAGGAGCTCGGCTAGTTCTGGAGTACATCTTCAGTACAATTGCTGGAATGTTGTCAGGACCCATAGCCTTTGCAGCATCCAGTGCCTTCATTCGTTTCTTGATATCACATGGAATGAATCTGATTGGCTGAAGACTAGCATCTGTGATGCTGGGGACCCAGGAGGAGGCGCTTCTGTCTGAAGATGGTAGCAAATGCTTCAGCCTTGTCTTTTGCACTGACATGCTGGGCTCCCCCATCATTGAGGTTGGGGATGTTGTGGAGCCTTCTCCACCACCATTCACAACTGGATGTGGCTTAGATCTGATCGTTGGTTGTGGAATCACTTAGCCCTGTCAATTGCATACTGCTTCTGTTGTTTGGCATGCAAGTAGTCCTGTGTTGTAGCTTCACCAGGTAACACCTCATTTTTAGGTATGCCTGGTGCTGCTCCTGGAATACCCTCCGACACTCTTCATTGAACCAGGACCCTCCGGCCTGGTAGTAATGGTAGACTGGGGAATATGCCCGGCCATGAAGTTACAGATTGTGGTTGAATACAATTCTGCTGGTGCTGATGGCACATAGCGCCTCATGGATGCCCAATTTTGAGTTGCTAGATGAGTTCGAAATCTATCCCATTTAGCATGGTGGTGGTACCACACAACACAATGGTGGGTACCCTCAGTGTGAAGACAGTACTTCGTCTCCAAGAGGGCAGTGCGGTAGTCACTCCTACTAATACTGTCATGGACAGATGCATCTGCGACATGTAGATTGGTGCGGACGAGGTTAAGTAGATTTTTACCTCTTATTGGTTCCCTCACCACCAGCTGCAGATGCAGTCTAGCAGCTATGTTCTTTAGGACTCAGCCAGCTCGGTCAGTAGTAGTGCTAGCTTGGTGATGGACATTGAAGGTCTCCCACCCAGAGTACATTTTGTGCCCTTGCTACCCTCAGTGCTTCTTCCCATAGGTGTTCAACAGGGAGAAGCACTGATTTAGCAGCCGGGGGGACAGTAGGTGGTAACCAGCAGGAGGTTTCCTTGCCCATATTTGACTTGATGCCATGTTGAAGGCCAATCATCTCAGCCCCAGGACATTGCTGCAGGAGTTCCTCAGGGTTGTGGCTGAGGCCTAACCATCTTGAGCTGCTTCCTCAATGACCTTCCCTCCATCATAAGGTCAGAAGTGGGAATGTTCACTGATGATTGCACAGTGTTCAGTACCATTCACGACTCAAATACTAAAACAGTCTGTGCCCACATGCAGCAAGACCTGGATAACATTCAAGCTTAAGCTGATAAGTGGCAAGTAACATTCGCTTCACACAAGTGCCAGGCAATGGCCATCTTCAACAAGAGAGAATCTAACCATCTTCCTATGACATTCACTGGCATTACTGTCACTAAATCCTCCACCATCGACATTCTGGGCGCTACCATGGACCAGCTATATAAATACCGTGGCTACAAGAGCAGGTCAGAGGCTGGGATTTCTGAGGCATATAACTCATCTCCTGACTCCCCAAAGTCTGTCCACCATCTACAAGGCACAAGTCAGGAGTGTGGTGGAATACTGTCCACTTGCTTGGATGAGTGTAGCTCTAACAACACTCCAGAAACTCGACACCATACAGGATATAACAGGCAGCCTGATCGGCACTGCATCCACCGCCTTAAACATTCACTCCCTCCACCACTGGTGCACAGTGGCAGCAGTGTGTATTGTCTACAGGATGCACTGCCGCAACTCGCCAAGTCTCCTTCGACAGCACTGTCCAAACCGGTGACCGTACCACCTGGAAGGACAAGGGCAGCAGACGTATGGGAACACCACCATCTGTAAGTTCCTCTCCAAGCTACACACCATCCTGACTTGGAACTATAATCACTGTTGCTTCACTGTCGCTGGATCAAAAACCTGCAACTCCCTTCCTAAAAACACTGTAGCTGTACCAACACCACATGGAGTGCAACGGTTCAAGAAGGTGGCTCACCACCAGGTTCTCATAGGCAGTTAGGGATGGGCAACAATGCTGGCCTTCCCAGCGACGCTCACATCCTGTGAAAGAATTTAAAAAAAGACTTGTTTTCACTACAACTACAATAAGCTAATGCTTCAGGGAGTGGGGAGTGGATGATATTTAACTCCAAATTTTAAGGAACTGTATTTTAATTGGAACTTCCTGAGGAATTCTGGCATTTTTAACTGCTGTACTTTTACTGGCAGATTTAATATCCATTGGTATTGAACACAGATGATCATCTTCCACCTGTTGAAATGTGGTATCTTACTCTCCTCTAAAAGGAATTAAAATTACATATGAGAAGCATGTCCTGAGGCATACCCTTATTGCAGAGATGGCAGGGAAGACGGGCTGGGTTAGAAGGTTTTGTTTTGTTTTCTGTACTTGTACATCTGCGAGAGTATTTGGGTTCATGATAAGTACATCCTTCAGTGTGGTGATTTGGAGACGGCAAATGCTGGAAGCCTGAAACAAAAAGTAAACTATGGTGGAAAAGTTCTGTCAGCATCTGAAAGAGAAAAAACGTGTTGGCCATTTCAAGTGTACCCTGCAATTTTGAACTTTAACCTATCCCTCCTTTTCCAGCTGATGGGCCTGCTGTGTATATCCACTGTTTTTATTTCATTCTTCCATTTATCCCCGTTGTAGCAAAGCTGCAGATGTCTGTAATTAATAGTATCAGCTGGTTGACGAGCAATATACTGCAGTCAAATCCTCTTGTCCAGTGTCCAAACTGATTTGATACCCTTTAACCAGGTGGTTCTGTTAATGCAACTGCACTTTCTATAGGGTAGGCCAGCAAGCCATTACATTTTCCTGAACTTTTCGATTTAAGGATCAGCAAACCAAATAAAGCATAATTTAAAATAAAAACAGAACGTGCTGGAAAAAACTCAGCAGGTCTGACAGCATCTGTGGAGAGAGAGAAACAGAGTTCATGTTTCAGGTCAGTGACCCTTCTTCAGAACCCATAATTTAATCTTTTTTTCTCAAAATGGAATTGTGGATATCTGGTTGAAATCAATGCCGGCTGAAACGTTTTCATCGCTGTTTAGTACAGTCATTTTGAAAGACTGCAGCCTTCAACTGCAGGTAGAGCAGGATGTTCTCATATTGAGGCTCAGCTTAGTGGCATTATCTTCAAGCCTATCATCAACTATGGTAAATTGTATTGAGACAGTACTGTAGGAGGAGGTATAGAGAGATGGTGGTCACTTGTGCTGGGCACAACAATCTGTGATTGGTGTGCATCTATTGGTGATCATGTACAAGACAGTAACAACTGCAATTATATTGCATCTTTACGTAAGCCAACGGCACCCACCTTTACCTCACGCCCACCTCTCTCAACCCCTCCACTGCCTCTGAGTTGTCAGGCTGCTTGTCCAAGATTCATTACTGGATGAGCAGAAATTTCCTCCAATTAAACATTGGGAAGACCAAAACCAGTACCTCCAGCTCCACCACAAACTCTATTCCCTGGCCACTGATTCCTTTCCCCCTCCTGGACTATGGCTCAGCCTTTTCTTCTTCTTTGGCCTCCTTGTCTCGAGAGACAATGGGTAAGCGCTTAGAGGTGGTCAGTGGTTTGTTGAGCAGTGCCTGGAGTGGCTATAAAGGCCAATTCTAGAGTGACAGACTTCCACAGGCGCTGCAGATAAAATTGGTTGTCGGGGCTGTTAAACAGTTGGCTCTCTCCTTGCACTTCTCTCTTTTTTCCTGCCAACTGCTAAGTCTCTTCGAGTCGCCACTCTTTAGCCCCGCCTTTATGGCTGTCCGCCAGCTCTGGCGATCACTGGCAACTGACTCCCATGACTTGTGGTCATTGTCACAGGACTTCATGTCGCGTTTGCAGACATCTCTAAAGCGGAGACACGGACGGTCGGAGGGTCTGATACCAGTGACTAACTCGCTGTACAATGCGTCCTTGGGGGTCTTGCCATATGGCTCAGGCTAAACCACAGTATAAGCAATACTCTTTACTTGCATGATATAGCCAAACAAGACATCGAGGTTGGAGTTGGAATGTATCAGATGGGACAGCATCTAATAAAACAGCTCATTCTGTAGATATTCGTATCTTGTGCTCAAACTGCATGACTCTAATGTCTGTAAAATGCGAAACGAGATGTTTTCATTCTGAATGTAGATCTTCATTGTCTAATCACATCCCAGCTTCTACCTCTATGTCTTGTATACCTGTCCAGCTTTATCATGTAGACAAAATGAATGCAAATGAGGATTTATCTATCTAGTTTTGATTAACCCTTACAATGATGGAAAAGCTCAGTCAGCATCTGAAAGAGAAAAACAATTGCACAGACAGTAGTACAAATAGTAATTCAATGGTTTGCTATACACTGAATCCCAGCAGTGTGTATATCAGAGAAGGACGTCCCAAATTCACAAGGAGAAACCTTATGATGTAGTTTTCTAAAAAGCCTTTGATAAAGCATGCCATCAGACGTTATTTTACAAACTAAACCCTGTCTGTGACATGGATAAACCCTAGATATGGATTGGTAATGAACACAGTGGCGCAGTGGTTAGCACCGCAGCCTCACAGCTCCAGGGACCCGGGTTCAATTCTGGGTACTGCCTGTGCGGAGTTTGCAAGTTCTCCCTGTGTCTGCGTGGGTTTCCTCCGGGTGCTCCGGTTTCCTCCCACATGCCAAAGACTTGCAGGTTGATAGGTTAATTGGCCATTATAAATTGCCCCTAGTATAGGTAGGTGGTAGGGAAATATATAGAGACAGGTGGGGATGTGATAGGAATATGGGATTAGTGTAGGATTAGTATAGATGGGTGGTTGATGGTCGGCACAGACTCGGTGGGCCGAAGGGCCTGTTTCAGTGCTGTATCTCTAAAACTAAAAACTAAAAAGGCCAGAAACAGAAAGTCATTGTAAGAGGAGCTAGTGTGAAATGTGGGAGACGTTGAATGGGGTGCCACATGCTCCTTGCTGAAACCTCTCTTGTTTTGTGGAATTACAGTCTTAATGCAATGTAGTTAAATTCACAGATGTAAGCAAGCTAGGAAGGCACCTTGGACTCGGAGGAGGCAGGCAAGCTCTTACAAGGTCAGATTGACAGACTGGACTGATTGGAAGTAATTGTGAAACCAAAATGCATTATTTATTTTTCAAGAACCTGAAAAGATTTTTTGTTCGTTCCTGTGATTTGAGTGTTGCTGGCAAAGACAGCATTTGTTACCCATCCATAATTGCCCTTGAGAATCTGGTGGTGAGCCACCTTCTTGAACCACAATGCTATGGTGCTAGGTACACCCACAATGCTGTTAGGGAGGGAGTTCCAGGATTTTGACCCAGCAACAGTGAAGGAACAGTGATATAGTTCCAAGTCACGATAGCGTGTGGCTTGAAGGGGAACTTGCAGGTGGTGATGTTCCCATGTGTCTGTTGCCCTTGTCCTTCTAGGTGGTAGAGGTCGTGGGTTTGGAAGATGCGATCAAAGGAGGTTGTAGATGGTACACAGTGCACCAGTTCCCCCACACATGCCTGTTCCTCCTCTTGGGACTTGAATTCAGTATCTGTCTGAGTTGGAAATGTCACCTTGGACTTTCTCAACAAGAGCTGGATGTTTGCGCAAAGCCGGATGGTGAAAGCATTGGAGCATGCTGATGGCTGAAATCCGACGTTGTAGTTTGAGGATGGTGCGTAACCACAAGTTCAAGGTGCTGGTCACTGGAGCTTGGAGAATAGTAAAGCATCTTCTGGTGCAGTGCTGCACTGCAAATGGCTTCAGCAAATCCACCATTGGAAAGTCTAGAGGAAAAAAAGATCTCTCATCTTGTAAATAACTGAAGTAGGAGAAAAGTTTGGGGACGAGAAGGTAAGCATGCAGGTGCAACAGGCAGTAAAAAAGGCAAGTGGAATGTTGGCCTTCATAGCGAGAGGATTCGAGTACAGAAGCAAGGATGTCTTGCTGCAATTATAGAGGGCCTTGGTGAGGCCACACCTCGAATATTTTGTGCAGTTTTGGTCTCCTTATCTGAGGAAGGACGGTCTTGCTATAGAGGGAGTGCAGCGAAGGTTTACCAGACTGATTCCTGGGATGGTGGGACCGACGTATGAGGAGAGATTGAGTCGGTTAGGATTATATTCGCTGGAGTTCAGAAGAATGAGGGGGTATCTCATAGAAACCTATAAAATTCTAACAGGTCTTGACAGGGTAGATGCCGGAAGGATGTTCCCGATGGTGGGGAGTCCAGAACAGGGGTAATAAGGATAGGGGGTAAACCTTTCAGGACTGAGATGAGGAGAAATTTCTTTACCCAGAGAGTGGTGAGTCTGTGGAATTCGCTACCACAGAAAGCAGTTGAGGCCAAAACATTGTATGTTTTCAAGAAGGAGTTCGATATAGCTCTTGGGGCGAAAGGGATCAAAGGATATGGGGGGAAAGCGGGAACAGGTTACTGAGTTGGATGATCAGCCATGATCATAATGAATGGTGGAGCAGGCACGAAGGGCCGAATGGCCTACTCCTATTTTCTATGTTTCTATGAGAAGAAAGAATAATGAATAAACAAAAGTAAAAGCATTGTAAGCAATAGCATAAATCTATCGTAAGCAGTATAGCTGGACTGTGATAAACATCAACAGCTACATTCTAGGTCGTTGACTACCATTCAGCAACACTCCGGTGGTCTACTAATTTAGTTAAAGTGCACTCCAAATAAATTCAGAAATCTTCACAACTTCTGATAGAGCATTCGGACATCTAAATGCACAGATTCTTACTTAATCAGCCCAGTGATGCATACAGGCGTCTATCACAAAGTGGTCAGAATAAAGCATTGCAGACCTGTGAGCCTGAGGTGTTGGTAAACCTCAGTGCACACTAAGGATGGAATTTAATGGGGCCACCCCCCCCCGTAGATGGGCTGGGAGTTGGTAGGGGCCCTAGAATTGCAACAGAAGACTGGGGGGGGAGCGGGCATTGCCTTCCCCTTGCACCGCGATCATGTTGGGGGCTGGAAAGGTCAAAACAGCCTTCCTTCCCAGAGGCCAATTGAGGCCTTTAAGTGGCCAATCATGAGCCATTTAAGGGTCTCCCCACCTCTGTTGGAATTAAACCAGTGGTGGGAGGAAGCCTCCGCCACATGGGGAGGTTGCCCAGTAAAACAAGGCAGCCTCCCTGCAGCTGGTGGAGGTGGCCTCGTCTGTGGCAATCTGTGGCCCACAGAGGGCCCTCGGCAGCAAAGGCTGCTCTTCCGATAATAACGCCATCGACAGGGCTGCCGGACTGGCCCTGGTATCCCCACCTCACTTACCTTTGGTCTGGGGCTCCAGCGCTGGGCCTGATGCCAGACCCCCAGTAGTACTGGTAGTGGTCACTGCTCCCAGTGCTGCCGATACTACTGAGCTGCTGGCCCTCTGATTGGCTGGCATCTCTTGGAGACTGCTTTTGGCACCGGTCTGTTAATTGCCCGAGTGCAGTTAAATCATGCCGGGGGCTCCAATGAGCCGAGGCAGGGTTCCCCTCACCTTTTTGGTCCGGTGCCAGGAGCCCTGCCAGTGCGACTAAATTGAGCCCCAGGTTCAGTGTTGCTTCCCACCCCAACCCCCTTTCCTGACAACAACCTTCACATTTTGAGCTCCTGCTTTCAGACACTCGAACAGCCGCCTGCCAACCCACGGCAGCCCCAGGAGGAGGAGAGAGAGCAACAGCATAGCACTGATGATGAAGCCCCATCACTTGATCTGACACTTGCAGGCACTAGCTTAGATATTGGCACCGCACATTCTTTGGAGGCTCGTTTAGAGTTGGAAACAGTATGTGGTTTGTCAATCAGGCACAAGTGGCCTGCAGCCAGACCAATGGTAAAGGATGGTTCATTTGCCAACTCACCAGGACGAGATCGCAGATGAGTACTGGTGAAGAGGACTCAGTTGAAAGACATCAATGGGGCGGCATACAGGAGAGTGTTGATGGGCATGCACAGCAAGATGCTGGGTGCATTGACTAGTTTGTCACTGTCAAGGAGGATGGAGGAGTCTGGCTCCAACTTGGCTGACAGCTTGTCCTCTCCGCAGCCTTTGCTCCATCTCCATCATATTGCAGGCCCAGAGACACTGCCGCTGGTGCCCCCATACCTGGACACGTTACCTAATCCTCTGTCCACTGCTCACCATCCCACAACTCCCTCATGCCAGTAAGGATACGGCAACATCCAGGAACTCGCCAAAGCACCTCCATAAACAGTCCAGAGTACTTCCAGGCACTTTGCAATAGAAAAGGTTTCAAAAATCACCTTATATGCAATCTCGGACATCCTTTGTGATTGTGACAAAGGTAAACTTTCCATCCTCGTCCTTCTTGACCTGTCTGTTGCCTTTGACTGCAGGTTGACCACACCATCCTCCTCTAGTGCCTCTCCACTGTTGCACTGTCCCCCATCTGGGTGGGACTGCTCTCACCTGGTTCCATTCTTAAATATCTAATCATAGCCAGAGAATCACTTGGAATGGTTTTTCCTCCTACTCCTGCACCGTTGCCTATGGTGTCCCCCACGAATCTATCCTTAGCCTCCTCCTATTTGTCATCTACATGCTGTCCCTCGGTGACATCACCTGAAATCGCAGCGTTAGTTTTCACATGTATGCTGACGCCACTCAGCTCTACCTCAGCACCACTTCTTTCAGCTCCTCCACTGTTGCTAAATTATCAGACTGCTTATCTGACAACCAATACTGGATGAGTAGAAATTTCCTCCAATTAAATATTGGGAAGACTGAAGCCATTGATTTCAGTGCCTGCTCCAAACTCTGTTTTCCAGCTACCAACTCCATCTCTTTCCCAGTCAACAGTCTGAGATTAAGCCAGTCTGTTTGCAACCTTGGTGTCACATTTGATCCCTCAAGATGAGCTTCCAACTTCCTGTTCGTGCCGTTACTAAGACCGCTTATTTTCATCTCGGTAGCATCGCCCGACTTCCTCCCCACTCTCAGCTCATTTGCTGCTGAAACAGTCATTCGTGCACTCATTATCTCCAGACTGGACTATTTCTACCCACTCCTGGCTGGTCACCCACATACTGCTCTCTGTAAACTTGAGGTCGTCCAAATCTCTGCTGCCCATGTCTTAACACGCGCCAGGTCCTGTTCCCCTTTGACCCCTGTGCTCGCTGACCTACATTGGCTCCCAGTCAAGCAACGTATTGATTTTAAAATTCTCATCTTTGTTTTTAAATCCCTCCATGGCCTCGCCCCTCCCTATCTCTGTAATCTCCTCCAGTCCCATAACCCTCCAAGCTGTCTACGTTCCTCTAATTCTGGCTTTTGTGCATTCCTGATTTTAATCGCTCCACAATGGTTATAGAGTCATAGAGAGATACAGCACTGAAACAGGCCCTTCGACCCACCGAGTCTGTGCCGACCAACAACCACCCATTTATACTAATCCTACATTAATCCCAATCATGTCTCCACAATTCTCCTTCCTAAACTAGGGGCAATTTACAATGGCCAATTTACCTTTCAACCTGCAAGTCTTTGGCTGTGGGAGGAAACCGGAGCACCCGGCGGAAACCCACGCAGTCATAGGGAGAACTTGCAAACTCCGCACAGGCAGTACCCAGAACTGAACCCAGGTCACTGGAGATGTGAGGCTGCAGTGCTAACCACTGCGCCACTGTGCTGCCCATTGCTGGCGATGCTTTCAATTGCCTAGGCTCTAAACTGTGTAATACCCTCCCTATGCCTCTCTACCTTGCTTTCCTCTTTCAAGATGCTTCTTAAAACCTACTACTTTGACCAATCATCTGACCTAATATCTCCCTTCGTTTTATAATGCTGCTATGAAGTGCCTTGGGATGTTTTATTGCAGTAAAGGTGTTATATGGTTGAGGGAAGGGCAGGACTGGCAGCTCAATATTCCAGGATATAGAATCTTCAGGTGTGACAGTGGGGGGTGTAAAAGAGGTGGTGGCATTGCACTATTGATCAAGGAGTCAATTACTGCAGTAAGGAGGGATGATATCTTAGAAGATTCCTCAAATGAGGCCATATGGATAGAACTTAAAAACAAGGGGGAAATCCCTTGGCTGGGAGTGTACTACAGGCCTCCAAATAGTCAGGGAGAGATAGAGGAGCAGATATGTAGGCAAATCTCAGAGAGGTGTAAAAATAATAGGGTAATAATGGGCGATTTCAACTTCTCCAATATTAACTTGGATAGTCTTCGTGCAAAAGGCTTAAAAGGGGGCAGAATTCTTGAAGTGCATCCAGGAGAGCTTTATGAACCAGCACATAGAAAGTCCTACAAGAGAAGGGGCAGTACTGGACCTAATCTAAGGGAATGAAGCAGGACAAGTGGTAGAAGTGTCAGTGGGGGAGCATTTTGGGGATAGTGACCATAACTGTAAGATTTAAGGTAGTTATGGAAAAGGACAAAGAGGGACTGGAAATAAAGGTACTGAATTGGGGGAAGGCCAATTTCAATATGTTAAAACAGGATCTGGCCAAAGTGGACTTGGAGCAGCTACTTGTAGGAAAGTCTACATCAGGCCAGTGGGAATCATTCAAAAAGGAAATAGTGAAAGTTCAGGGCCAACATGTTCCCATGCAGGTGAAGGGTAGGACCAACAAGTCCAGGGAACCCTGGATGTCCAGGGATATAGAGGATTGAGTAAGGGGGAAAAAAAGGAGGCTAATGGCAGATTCAGAGCACTGAAAACAGCGGAGGCCCTGGAGGAGTATAGAAAGTGTAGGGGGGGTACTTAAAAAAAAAAGTAATTAGGAGGGCGAAGAGGGGGCATGAAACAACACTGGCAGGCAAGATGAAGGAAAATCGCACGGCATTTTATAAGTATATTAAGGGCAAGAGGAAGACCAGGCAAAGAGAAGGGCCCATTAGGGACCAAAGTGGCAATCTGTGTGTAGAGCCGGAGGACGAAGGTGAGGTTTTAAATGATTACTTTTTATCTGTGTTCACTATGGAGAAGGACCATGTAGGCGTAGAGATCAGGGAGGGGGATTGTGATATGCTCAAACAAATTAGCATTGAAAGGGAGGAGCTATTAGCGGGATTAAAAGTGGAGAAATCCCCAGGCCCAGATGAGATGTATCCCAGGCTGTTATGTGAGGCATGGGAGGAGATCGCAGGGGCTCTGACACAAATCCTCTCTGGCCACAGGAGAGGGACCAGAGGAATGGAGGACAGCGAAAATGGTACCATTATACGAGAAGGGTAGCAGGGATAAACCAGGTAATTACAGGCCGGTGAGTCTAACATCAGTGGTAGGGAAACTATTGGAAAAAACTCTGAGGGACAGGATTAAACTCCACTTGGAGAGGCAGCGATAGTCAGCATGGCTTTGTCAGGGGGAGAACATACCAAATAAACTTGATTGAATTTTTCGAGGAGGTGACTAGATGTGTAGATGAGGGTAAAGCAGTTGAAGTAGTCTACATGGACGTCAGTAAGGCTTTTGATAAGGTCCTGCACGGGAGATTGGTTAAGAAGGTAAGAGTCCATGGGATCCGGGGTAATTTGGCAAATTGGATCCAAAATTGGCTTAGTGGCAGGAGGCAGAGGGTGATGGCCGAAGGTTGTTTTTGCGATTGGGAGCCTGTGACCAGTGATGTACCGCAGGGATTGGTGCTGGGACCCTTGCTGTTTGTTGTGTACATTAATGATTTAGATGTGAAATAAGGAGGTATAATTAGTAAGTTCACAGATGACATGAAAATTGGTGGTGTGGTAAATAGTGAGGAGGAAAGCCTTAGATTACAGGACGATATAGATGGGCAGAGCAGTGGCAAATGGAATTTAATCCTGAGAAGCGTGAAGTGATGCATTTTGGGAGGACTAACAAGGCAAGGGAACATACAATGGATGGTAGAACTGTAGGAAGTACAGAAGGTCAGAGGGACCTTGGTGTACTTGTCCATAGATCATTGAAGGCAGCAGCACAGGTAGATAAGGTGGTTCGGAAGGCAAATGGGATACTTGCCTTTATTAGCCCAGGCATAGAATATAAGAGCAGGGAGGTTATGATAGAGCTGTATAAAACGCTTGTTAGGCCACAACTAGAGTACTGTATACAGTTCTGGTCGCCACACTATAGGAAGAATGTGATTACACTGGAGAGGGTGCAGAGAAGATTCACCAGGATGTTGCCTGGGCTGGAGATTTTCAGCTATGAAGAGAGACTGGATCGGCTAGGGTTGTTTTCCTTAGAACAGAGAAGGCTGAGGAGGGGACCTGATTGAGGTATACAAAGTTATGAGGGGCATAGATAGGCTAGATAGGAAGAAACTTTTTCCCTTAGCGGAGATGTCAATAACAAGGGGACATAGATTTCAGGTGAGGGGATTTGAGGAGAAAAATTTTCACCCAGAGGGTGGTTGGAATCTGGAATGCACTGCCTGAAGAGGTGGTAGAGGCAGGAACCCTCACAACATTTAAGAAGTATTTAGATGAGCACTTGAAACGCCATAGCATACAAGGCTACGGGCCAAGTACGGGGAAAATGGAATTAGAATAGATAGGTGCTTGATGGACGACATGGACATGATGGGCCGAAGGGCCTGTTTCTGTGCTGTATAACTCTATGACTGTATATAAATATAAGTTGTTGTTGGGTGCCTGACACTTTAAATAAGGACCCATCTTGCAGCTTAACACTTTTTGTTTGCAGAGCGATGTAGGAATACATTGTGTGCACATTTGTTCTCCAAATTAAGAATCCTAGCGTCACGTCAGCTGGTTGGATTGTGAGATGTCAGGATAGTGTCCATTCAGAACCTTCTGGTGCATGCATGGGGACCTCCCATTTGCATCCTTCTACTAACAGAATACCGCACAGGCTGTGGCTGGTGGTACAGGGGTGGCACCGAGAGCAGCACAAGGCCTCGAACACTGCTGCAAATGGTACTATGCAAGGCAATTTCTCACCTTAAATCTTGAACTCCAACTGGTACATCTTCCATATCATTTTGTTGTGCATTCTGAGCTTTTTGGTAATGGAATATGTGAAAAAAGCAATTCTTTATAGTTTCCACAGAATAATGGACTGAGTCATGGAATTTGATACCCAAGCACCTGTAAAAAAAAAAATCAAAGAATACATTTTTAAAAAATGGAACTTGGCTTGTTCCATCACCATAATTCACTGACCCTGATATGAGTCTTCACAAATATTTTCACACCACCCCCTCTTGGAATACCAGCCTCCAGTTTTTGTTTTATAACTTAACCAAAGTGGTAATTTTTCACTCATGAACCTAGAAGGTGTTTCCATTTCCTCATGATACCAAGGTTGCCACAACATACTTGAGAATACTCTAACACAGTGAAACACAGCTTTACTAAAATGTAGTCACCAGTAAGTATTCATCCATCAACCAATTGTTGCATTTAATATTAAAATTACCACGGGTAGACATGATACTTTGGAGCATTTGGTACAATGAACAAGTCCTTTTTTGTAAACTAGTATACTGTTGATACTATTTCTGAGTTAAAATAAATACATAAAATACTGGAAATACACAGCAAGTCCATGAACATCTGAAAGATAAAAGACATTTCAGGTATAGAACCTGACTGAAGAATTTGTAACCAAATTTCAAGAGGTTGTCAGCTATAAATCAGAGTAGAAAGCATGGATCGAAATGCCATTCTCCATATTGAACCCCTCTCCATATTGACCCCTCTCTGTGCAGCAGCTCCGGTAGTGTTTGTATTTTCATGAATCCTGATGGTTCAAAAATCCTGAGGGAGGGTAATGCCATCAAGTAAAATAAGTTACAAATCCGATAGTCCTCCCTGAAGGCAATTGATCACTCTCAGTTGTGAAACTAAATTGAGCTGGCTATTGACAAGGGGGATGGGTTTTCAGTAGACATCTGTCTGCAACTGAAAACGGACTTTCAAACCTTAATCCAGTAACTTTAAGTTATTTCCATGAGAGCTCCTCTGCATTACACCATCAAATTTTTCTCAGCCAAACTATCTTGTAGATTAGAAGTGGGAACGGGCTGCTGAGCACCAATGCAGGGCGTACGTTTCACTACGAATGAAAGTAAGGATAAAATATCTTCTTTTGCACAGCATCATTTATTACACAAGGAATAAACTACAAAAAACTCAACTTCTTTCAAAAAAAACTTATAGTAGTCAATCGTTATTATAATTTGTCACTAATTCTGATTTTAATTCCATTCAGAAAGCAGCCTTTAATTTGCCTTTCTCGATTATCTGTTGTTCTCAGTGCTTTCTATCTGAGCATTGTGTTTCTCTACTTATGGAGAAACATGTTGTATTTGCTGTAAGTCCTTGGCATGGAAACTATCTAATAAGGTTCTTGCATTGAAAAAGAACTCTACAATCTCAAATACAGAAGCAAAATACTGCAGATGCTGGAACTCTTGAAATAACACGAAAATGCAAGAAACACTCAGCAGGTTAGGCAGGTTAATCACAGAATTGTTACAGTGCAGAAGGAGGCCATTCGGCCCATCATGTCCGCACTGAGCAATTCACTCAGTTCCATTCCCCCGCCTTCAACCCGTAACCCTGCACATTCTTCCTTTTCATATAACAGTCTAATTCCCTTTTGAATGTTTCAATTGAATCTACCTCACATGGACTGCAGCGGTTCAAGGCGGCAGCTCACCACCACCTTCTCACGGGCAATTAGGGATGGGCAATAAATGCCCAATCCACCAACTTGTCTATGTCCTTTTAAATTTCTACACTATCCTCCTCACAATTCACTGTGCTTCCACGTTTCATATCATCTGCAAACTTGGAAATTGTGCACTGTACACCAAGGTCTAGGTCATTAATATATATCGGGAAAAGCAAGGGTCCCAATACTGACCCCTGGGGAGCTCCACTACAAATCTTCCTTCAGCCTGAAAAACATCCATTAACCACTACTCTTTGTTTCCTGTCACTCAGCCTATTCTGTATCCATATTGCTACTGTCCCTTTTATTCCATGAGCTATAACCTTGCTCACAAGTCTGTTGTGTGGCACTGTATCAAAGGCCTTTTGAAAGTCCATGTATACCACGTCCACAGCATTGCCCTCATCAGCCCTCTCTGATACTTCCTCAAAAATCTCCAGCAAGTTAGTTAAACATGATTTTCCCTTAAGAAATCCATGCTGGCTTTCCTTAATTAACCCGCATTTGTCCATGTGACTATTAATCTTGTCCTAAGTTATATTTTCTAATAGTTTCCCCACTACCGAAGTTAAACTGACTGGCCTGTAGTTGCTGGGCTTATCTTTGCACCCTTTTTTGAACAAGGGTGTAATATTTGCAATTCTCCAGTCCTCTGGCACCACCCCGAGTCTAAGCCTCTGTGATTTCCACCCTCACTTCCGTCAGTATCCTTGGATGCATCTCATCCGGTGCTTTATCCACTTTAAGTACAGACAGCCTATCCAATGCATCCTCTTTTTCAATTTTAAACCCTTCTAGTGTCTGACTTACCTCCGCTTTCAACATTGCCTGCGTTGCATCGTCTTCCTTGCTATAGACAGATGCAAAGTTTACTACCTCAGCTATGCCCTCTGCCTCCATGTGTAAATCTTCTTTATGATTGCTAATTGGCCCCACTCCTCCTTTTACCACCCTTTTACTATTTATATGGCTATGGAAAACTTTCGGATACCCTTTAATACTAGCTGCCACTCTCTCTCTTTGCTTCTCTTATTTGCTTTTTCACTTCCCCTCTGGACTTTATATTCAGCCTGGTTCTCAATAGTATTTGCTACCAGCCATCTGTTAGAAGCGCACTTTTTCTTCTTTATCTTAATCTCTACCTCTTTTGTCATCCAGAGAGCTCTGGATTTGTTTGCCCTATCTTTCCCCTTCGAGGGAACATACCTTGACTGTGCCCGAACCATCTCCTCTTTGAAGGTAGTCCATTGTTCAGCTACTGTTTTTCCTGCCAACTTTTGACCCCAATTTATTCACCGCAGCTCCATTCTTACCCCATTGAAGTTGGCTTTCCCCCAGTTAATTATTCTTGCTCTGGATTGTTCTTTGTCCTTTTCCATAGTCAGCCTAAACCTTATGATACAATGATCACTGTCTCCTAAATGCTCTCCAACTGATGCTTGATCCACTTGGCCCACCTCATTCCCAAGAACCAGGTGTAGCAGTGTCTCCTTTCTCATTGGACCAGCAACATACTGCTGTAGAAAATTTTCCTGAACATACTCTTGGAACTCTTGCCACCCACTGCCCCTTACACTACTATTATTCCAGTCTGCGTTTGAATAATTAAAGTCCCCATTATAACTACCTGATAATTTTTGCACCTTTCTGTAATTTCCTTGCAAATTTGTTCCCCCCAGTAACTGGTGGTCTATAGACAGCACCGAGCAATGTAACGGCTCCTTTGTGTTCCTTAGCACTAGCCAGATAGATTCCGTCCTTGCCCCCTCTGGGATATTCTTTTTTCTCCTGCATTGCAGTTAATTAATACTGCCACACTTCCCCCTTTTTCCCTTTCCTATCTTTCCTGAACACCTTGTATCCAGGAATATTTAACACCTAGTCCTGCCCTTCTTTGAGCCAGGTCTCTGTTATAGCCACAACATCATACTTCCACATGGCAATCTGTGCGTTACCTATCTTATTTACTACACTCCGTGCATTCACATACGTACACATTAACCCAGATTTAGACTTTATTACTTTCTCCCTTGCTCTGACCCAGCCTAATAACTCACTATTCCCTACTCTAGTGCTATCTATCTCCCCCAGTATTCTGTGCACCTTGGTATTCCTCTCTGATATTTGCTCCTGGTTCCCACACCCCTGACAAGTTACCAGTTTTGCTTCCCTCCAATCTGAGCTCCCTCTCAGGTTCCCATCCCCAAGACAATCTAGTTTAAACCCTCCCCAACAGCACTAGCAAATATTCCTGTGAGGATATTAGTCCCAGTCCTGCTAAGATGTAACCTGTCCATCTTGTACAGGTCTCACCTGCCCCAGAACCGGTCCCAATGCCTCAGAAATCTTATGCTGTCTCTTACACCAGTTCTCCAGCCATGTATTCAATCGCTCAATTCTCCTATTCCTATGCTCACTCGCACGTGGGGCTGGGAGTATTCCTGAGATTACTGCTTTGAGGTCCTGCTTTTTAATCTCCTTCCTAGCTCCCTAAAATCTGCCTCCAGAAACTCATCCCCCTTCTTACCTATGTCATTGGTGCCAACATAGACCAAAACCTCTGGCTGTTCACCCTATCCCAGAAGAATGTCCTGTCGCGGTTCCGTGACATCCTTGACCCTGGCACCAGGGAGGCAACACACCATCCTGGAGTCATGTCTACGGCCACAGAAATGCCTGACTGTTCCCCTAACAAATCCCCTATCACATCTGCTCTTCTACTCTTCTTCATCCCCTCCTATGCAGCTGAGCCACCTGTGGTACCACAAACTTGTCTCTGACTGCACTTCTCTGAGGAACCATCACCCTCACCAGTATCCAAAATGGAAAATCTATTCGCAAGTGAGATCATCTCAAGGGACTCCTGCACTACCTGCCCGGTTCTTTTAAGCTGCCTGGCGGTCATCCATTCCCTATCTGCCTGCATGCTCCTCACCTGTGGTGCGGCTGCCTCCCTAAACGTGCTATCCATGTGGTTCTCTGCCTTGCGGTTGTACCACAGTGACTCCAGCTGCCGCTCGAGTTCTGAAACCTGGAGCTCAAGCTTGTGCAGCCGGTGACACTTCCTGTAGATGTGTTTGTCAAGGACACATGGTGCGTCGATGATTCCCACATGCCACAGGCTGTACATTCCACTAGACAAAGCTGTCCTGCCATACCTTAACTTTACAGACTATTTATTATAAGTAGAATAGCTTACCAGTTAGTCACCAACCAGCTCCTTCCACTGCACCAAAGTAAGAACCAAATGCTGGAGGGTTGAAAAAAAGGAGCACCTCCTCCCCCCCCACTTCACCGAACTCACCAAACTCATATCTCCACACGCTGTTTGCAGGCTGTACCCAGACCTCTGTATTTATACTTTTTGAAGCAGAAACTGCCGCAACCAGATAGGACTGGTTAGCTACTTAACTAATCAGCTATTCTGCAGTAGAGCTTGTTAATATCTGCCTAAGACTGGAAGAAACTTACTTTACTTTCATAACTTACGTTGCTTTATTTAGAGGGTCAATCTCAGTTAAATGCTAACTGCAGACCAGATTTTATGAAAGATACTGACATTTGAAATCCCCACTCAGCAAACTCATATACTCATCTGATGAATGGTTATCAACCTGAAATGTTAATTTTTTTTTCTTTCTCCGTAGATGCTGCCTGACTTGCTCATTATTTCCAGCATTTTCTGTTATATGTTCAATCTGAAAACAGTGCATAACGATACAAAAGAGAAGTAAAAATCTGAAGCAAGCTTTCTAACTATCATTTGCTTATCATAGGGAGATAGGCAGCCTGATCATTCCCTGTGCTTCCTCAGTACAAAATGCACTGTCCAAGCACAGGGTCGGAGTATGCTTGTGTGTATTGGTCTTAAGTAGGGCAGATGTAATTTTCTCTACTTTTCCTTCTGTACCATGGTCAGTTTCAGTCAGGAGCAAAACTGGAATACCCCAGATTGAAAAGCAGTTGTGCAAGTTGAGGTTTTTTGCATCTTCTAGCATGTTGCACACTTACAAGCACAAAAAGAAATTATTGAAGTTAGTAGCCGTGCAAGGCAACTTTGTGTGCATCAGTTCCAATATGACATATTGCTTATGATGCTGCCTCACTGTGCTAAACACAGAGGCATCAATGATGCATCTCAAATAATCATTAGCATTCATTTTCAGGTAGAGAAAGGATGACACCAAGATCAGATGTGGGATCATTTTGGACTCCGGGCAGAAAGAATAATGATGTGAGAGAAAAGGTACCTACCTCTCCTTTAACTCAAATTACAATTTAAATTAACAAAGGGAAAAAATTACCTTGATCTATCTCCTGGCAATGGATTGGAGATGTTATTGCACTGGAGATGTGTGATTTGGGGTCAGCTGAATTATAGACATGCCCACCTTACTTTGAAACCTAACTGGTTAACCTGAATTGGTAATGATTGGAGGATCAAGAAATAGCAGTTGTGATGTGAAAAACCACATCTGCTTTAATGTCATATGCTACTGTGGTCATTCAATTCTGGAACCTGTGAATCAAGCAACATCTATTGCCGAATCATAATTCTGTTAATGAAATTATGGAGGCGCCATTAACATTCAGGCGCACTTCAACTTTATTTTAAAGCAATCTACCTTCTTCCAACCTTCTGAAAGCAATCTCTGTTTCTGCCTCTCTCTGCAGTAGTCATTTAGGGCATAGAAGGAAGCGATTCGACTCATCGAGTCCATGTCGGCTCCCCATGGAGCAATCCAGTCAGTCCCACTCGCTCGCTTGATTCCCGTAGCCCTGCAGCTTTATTTCCTTCAAGTGCCTTCCCTATTTCCTTTTGGAATCATTGATTGTCTCCACTTCCACCACCCTCGTGGGCATCAAGTTCCAGGTCATTAACACTTGCTGTGTAAAAAGGGTCTTCCTCACATTCCCCCTGCATCTCTTGCCCAAAACCTTCAATCTGTGTCCCCTAGTCCTTGTACCATCAGTTAATAGGAACAGTTTTTCCTTGTCTATCTTATCTCAGCCTGTCATAATCTTAGCAAATCTCCTCTCAATCTTTGCTCCAGGGAGAACAACCCCAGTTTCTCCAACCTAGCATAACTAAAATCCCCCATCCCTGAAACCATTCTGGTAAATCTCGTTTGCACCCTCTCAAGGATCCTCACATCCTTCCAGAAGTGTGGTGACCGGAACTGAACGGAACACTCTACTTGGGGCCTAACCAGAGCTTCGTAAAGGTTCAGAAGAACTTCCCTGTCCTCTATGCCTCTATTTATGAAGCTCAAGATCCCATATGCTTTGCTCACCACTCTCTCAATATGTCTTGCCACCTTCAAAGATAGATGCACATGCACCTGCAGGTCCCTCTGTTCCTGTACACTCTTCAGAACTGCACCATTAAGTATATATTTCCTCACCCTAATTCTTCTGCTAAAATGCATCACCTGACACTTGTCTGTATTAAATTCCATCTGTCACTTGTCTGTCCATTCTGCTCGCCTATCTATGTCCTGTTGCAGGTGGTTTGTATCATTCTCACTGTTTGACACTCCTCCAAGTTTGGTATCATCGGTCAATTTTGAAATTCTACTCTGTATTCCAAGATCCAAGTCATTTATATTTAGCAATAAAAAACAGTGGTCCCAGCACTGACCCTTGAGGAACACCACTGTCTACATTCCTTCAGCCTGAAACAACCATTTACCAGGACTTCCTGCTTTCTGTCCTTATGCCAATTATTATCCAATTGGACACTGACCCACCTATTCCAGGAGCCTCAGTTTTGTTAACCAGCCTTTTTATATGGTACTTTATCAAACACTTCCTTAAAATCTATATGGACAATATCCACCGCATTCCTTTCATCAACCTTCCCTGTTATTTCATCGAAAAAATTCAGTTAGATTAGTCAAGCATGATCTTTATTTTACAAATCCATGCTGGCTCTCCTTAATTAACTCAAACCTCTCCAAGTGCCTGTTGCTTTTTTCCTTGGTTATTGTTTCCTAAAACCTTACCCACCACTGATGTTAAACTAATTGGCCTGCAGTTGCTAGGACTGTCCTTGCACTCTTCCTAGAATAAGGGTGTCACATTTGCCACTCTCCAACCTTCTGGCACCTCCCCCATATCAAGCAAAGATTGGAAGATTATAGCAGGCCCTTCAGCTATTTCCACTCCCACCGCCTTTAGCAACCTTGGATGCAAGCCATCCAGGCCTGGTGACATTTCTACCCTAAGCATAGCTAGCCTTTCCAGTACCTGCTCCCTCTCAATTTCTACCCTATTCATTGACTCTGCTCTTTCTGCTTCTACCGATATTTTGTCAGATTCCTCTTCCTTAGTAAATACCGATTAAAAAGTACTCATTAAGTATTCTAGCCTTGTCTTGTGCCTCTAAGTATATTGTCCTCTTTGTCCCTAATAGGCCCCATTCCACCTCTTGCTACCCGCTTCCTATTTACATGGCGGTAGAAGATTTTTGGGTTCCCTTTTATGTTAAGTGCCATTCTATTCTCATATTCTGTCTTTGCCAGTCTTATTTTGCTCTTCACCTTCCCTCTCAACTTAATGTATTTGACCTGGTTCCCACTTGAAGAATTCACCTTACATGCATGATACACCCTCTTTTTTTGTTTCATCATAATCTCTATCTCCCTCGACATCCAAGGATCCTTGTTTTTGGTTCCCCTACCTTTCACCCTTTTTGGAATGTACCGAGGCTGTACATGAAGCATCTCTTCCTTCAAGATAACTCATTCCATTACAATTTTTCCTGTCTGTCTTTGGTTCCATTTTATCCTGGCTCGATCCCTTCTCATCGCATTGAAATTAACCTTGTTCCAATCTAGCTGTTTTACAAAGAACAAAGAACAGTACAGCACAGGAACAGGCCATTCGGCCCTCCAAGCCTGCGCCGATCTTGATGCCTGCCTAGACTAAAACCTTCAGGTCACAGAAAGTGGCAACGCAGGTGGATAAGGTAGTCAAGAAGGCAGACAGTATGCTTGCCTTCATCGGTTGGGACAGAGAGTATAAAAATTGGCAAGTCATGTTGCAGCTGTACAGAACCTTAGTTAGGCCACACTTAGAATGTTGCGTGCAATTCTGGTCGCCACACTACCAGAAGGACGTGGAGGCTTTGGAGAGGGTACAGAGGAGGTTTACTAGGATGTTGCCTGGTCTGGAGGGCATTAGCTATGAGGAGAGGTTGGAAAAACTTGCTGCCAGGGTAGGTGGTGGAAGCAGATACGATAGCGACGTTTAAGAGACATCTTGACAAATACATGAATAGGAACGGAATAGAGGGATATGGGCCCCGGAAGTGCAGAAGGAGTTAGTTTAGGCAGGCATCAAGATCGGCGCAGGCTTGGAGGGCCGAATGGCCTGTTCCTGTGCTGTACTGTTCTTTGTTCTGCACTTCCGGGGAACATATCCCTCTATTCCCATCCTATTCATGTATTTGTCAAGATGCCTCTTAAACGTCGCTATCGTACCTGCTTCCACCACCTCCCCCGGCAGCAAGTTCCAGGCACTCACCACCCTCTGTGTAAAGAACCTGCCTCGCACATCCCCTCTAGACTTTGCCCCTCTCACCTTAAACCTATGTCCTCTAGTAACTGACTCTTCCACACTGAGAAAAAGCTTCTGACTATCCACTCTGTCCATGCCGCTCATAACTTTGTAAACCTCTATCATGTCGCCCCTCCACCTCCGTCATTCCAGTGAAAACAATTGAGTTTATCCAACCTCTCCCCATAGCTAATGCCCTCCAGACCAGGCAACATCCTGGTAAACCTCTTCTGTACCCTCTCCAAAGCCTCCACGTCCTTCTGGTAGTGTGGCAACCAGAATTGCACGCAATATTCTAAGTGTGGCTTAACTAAAGTTCTGTACAGCTGCAGCATGACTTGCCAATTTTTATACTCTATGCCCCGACTGATAAAGGCAAGCATGCCATACGCCTTCTTGACTACCTTATCCACCTGTGTTGCCACTTTCAGTGACCTGTGGACCTGTATGCCCAGATCTCTCTGCCTGCCAATACTCCTAAGGGTTCTGCCATTTACTGTATACTTCCCACCTGCATTAGACCTTCCAAAATGCATTACCTCACTTTTGTCCGGATTAAACTTCATCTGCCATTTCTCCGCCCAAGTCTCCAACCGATCTATATTCTGCTGTATCCTCTGACAATCCTCATCACTATCCGCAACTCTTCCAACCTTTGTGTCATCCGCAAACTTACTAATCAGACCAGCTATGTTTTCCTCCAAATCATTTATATATACTACAAAGAGCAAAGGTCCCAGCACTGATCCCTGCGGAACACCACTAGTCACATCCCTCCATTCAGAAAAGCACCCTTCCACTGCTACCCTCTGTCTTCTATGACAGAGCCAGTTCTGTATCCATCTTGCCATCTCACCTCTGATCCCATGTGACTTCACCTTTTGTACCAGTCTGCCATGAGGGACCTTGTCAAAAGCTTTACTGAAGTCCATATAGATAACATGCACTGCCCTTCCTTCATCAATCATCTTCGTCACTTCCTCAAAAAACTCAATCAAATTAGTGAGACACGATTCACAAAACCATGCTGCCTCTCGCTAATAAGTTCGTTTGTTTCCAAATGGGAGTAAATCCTGTCCCGAAGAATCCTCTCTAATAATTTCCCTACCACTGACGTAAGGCTCACCGTCCTGTAATTTCCTGGATTATCCTTGCTGCCCTTCTTAAACAAAGGAACAACATTGGCTGTTCTCCAGTCCTCTGGGACCTCACCTGTAGCCAATGAGGATGCAAAGATTTCTGTCAAGGCCCCAGCAATTTCTTCCCTTGCCTCCCTCAGTATTCTGGGGTAGATCCCATCAGGCCCTGGGGACTTATCTCAATTTGTGGCAGACAGTTCAACATTCCAACAACTAGCTGTGTGTACCTTCCCCTTCGATTTGTGTTCTCATTCCATCTCAATACAAAATCAGGGCTTTTGTTCGCCTTTTCCTGGGCTTGTCGACTGGTGCTTCCACCTTTAATGATGGTATTCCCACGCCCAGGCCCCTCTGCTCCTTCATTCCATTTAAAATTTTACTGTAATATGTACTTTGGGGAAAGATTTTAACTGCCAAGAGATTTCAGCTGTATGACACCAGCAACGTTAACCAAATTGATGGAAAATGGCTGCTGGCTTCAAGGCGATTGGGCAGCTATTGGCTGCCCATCAGCACTCAGTAAGTGTTGAAAAGGGGATCCTGGGGGGTGGTCTTCTCCTGGTCCCACAAAGCAAAGTAAAAAATCTTATATCAAGGGGCTCTTCAGCTTCCCAATCCTCTTCATGCTGGCATCACCATGGCGACTTCTCTGCTTGCCAAAGTTAAATTTGCTGTCTGTTACCAGACGAGATTAACATATGTGAATTAGAATGCGGCAGGCTTTGGGCGGGCACCATAGCCACCTGTCCAAAGGCATTCATTAAAATTGGAAATGGCAGAAGCCCAGTGGTTTTTCAACAGATAAGTAACCTGGGACATTTTAAATGCTCACGTGCCTGGCAAGTAGGGTGAAAATCACCACTTATTTGCAAAATGTATTTTTATACACTGAACTTTATCAGCCAATCTTGCTTCCCTAACCATGCAGTATTTCACAGTCCTTGACACCGTTTGTCACACCACTCAATTTGGTGTGTCATATTGTTCCCCCAATTCTCAAGTCCAAATTGTTTATAAATGTTTTCAATAAATAAGAATATCCTGCACAAACACCCCTGTGGAACACCACCCATTACATGATTACTATCTGAAAAACATCTCTTTACATCATCCCTTTTGACTTCAGCACTACAATTGTTTCTCTACCCACATGGATACATTCCCTTTAATTACATGTGCCATTTGCCATAAACCTCTTATGTGGTATCCTATTAAATATTTTTGAAAGTCTATACAAGTAACATCTAGTTTATCTTTAAACAAAAGCACAATGCTGGAAATCTGAAATAAAAAAAGGAAAATGCTGGAAAGGTTTGAGTGGAGCATAAATGATGATGTGAACTGATTGGGCCGAATGGTATGTTTCTGTGTTATATACTGTATGAAAACATTAGGTGATCAAGCAGCATTTGTGGAAGGAGAAACAGAATTAAATCTTCAGGTGAGTGGCCTTTCATCAGAACCCATTTATTTGTGATACCAGTTCTAATGAAAGGTCATCGACCTGAAACAACATCTCTGTTTCTCTCACCACAGATGCTGTCTCACCTGATGAGTATTACCAGCTGTTACTGTTTTTATTCCACTTTATCTTTTATGTATCCTCTCTGGTAATCTCTTTAAAGAATTTCATGAGATCCTTGACCAACAACTGAAGTAAGACTAACTGTTTGGTTTAAAATTTACTAGCTTATCCATTTTTGAAGAGAGATGTGACCCTCCAGTCCTTTGACATAATGTAGAGACAAACTCACCAACTTTTTAAAATACCAGAGTCGTGCATGCCCATCACAGTTCAGAGTTCCAGAAGCATTGACAAAATAACTATCATTTCATCTTGGTCTCTCGCACAAACATGTGTGATAGATAGACACACCGTCTTGAAATCTGCTATATAAACATTTCAAATGGAATTCCAATGTTAAAATGTCAACACGTAGTGTTCCATTATTCTAGTCGCTGGTGCTTTAATGGGTAGTCCAATGTTCATTGACAACACTGATCTGTCTCTATTGTGTATTATGCCAAAATTATTCTCTTCCCTCAAATTAGTGATTTTTAAAAAAAAATGACTTTTTTTCTGTGAAGTTTTTAATTTACCTATTATATTTTGTCTTTTAAATGCCCTCCTTAAAGTTTTTATTTCATTAAGACCTCACCCTAATTCTCAAGTCTACAAAGAGCTCCAAACCACATCAGTGCTCTCCCAGTATGTACATTTTGCAGAATTTCTCAATATAAAATTTGTGTATGCCCCTTCATTGTGTGAAGATTTCAGAATTTCTTTGCTTTACTAAAAGAATTTGAAAGAAATTGGAGATTGAAGTCTCAGCTTTTATTTCAGGTAAATGATCACATTTATATAAATTTATTCCCAATTTTCTGTGATGATCCCCTCACAGATGGGCAACACCTGTGAGAGACAGTATCTGTGAATGGCAACATCTGTTTTGGTTTCTTTGATGGTTAGAAAATAAACAATAAGTTTCTTTTAATAGAGAATGGATTTCTGTTCATTTTCATTGAAAATTCAATGAAAAAAAATCCCCTCCTGCACCATTTTGACCAAGTATATTTACAGAACCAATAATGTAAATAAAAACTTAGAACCTGCACAAGTGATTAACCATTGAGTGTTTAATAGGGTAATTTTTGTTTGTGAAATGTGTAAGTAATGGAGATCAGGAAATTATGTAACACCAGCTCATAATTTTGTGACTATTTAATTCTAAGAAACAGAAAATTTACAACTAAATACTATAAGCCAGGAATTGACAATGGGGAAAGTAATTGTGGGAGTGCCTGAGGGTGCAAAAGGGGCTACAGACAGGTTAGGGAAGTATCCTTATTAGTGGGGAAAAAGGGGCCAACTGCAGTTTGAGTCCCTTTATCCTGAGCCTTGCTACCTAACATCATTGCTGGACCCCACCCCAATATGCCATTTCCAAGCAACCACCAAAAGACCGAAACCCTTTCTTCCTTGCCAAGCTCCCAGGCCCCCTCTGCAATCCCAGGTTTCCCTTCCCAAGGAGTTTCCCACCATATCTGCAAGATCCTGTAGCCCTTCATGTTGCTGGACCATAATCCCAATGACTGTGTGCCACCCACTCTGCTGCCAAATCTTAGGACCATCCCCTCCAAGTGTTGCCTGATTTCAGGATTTGACCAAAAAATTGGTCAAAGAGGTAGATTTTAAGGCATGTCTTAAAGGAGGAAAGCGGTTTAGGGAGGTAATTCTAAAGCTTCGAGCCTTGGTAGTTGAAGGTACGGCAGCCAATGGTGGAAGGATCAAAATAGGGGATGCTCAAGCGGCCAGAATTGGAGGAGAGCAGATATCTCGAGGCGTTGTAGGGCTTGCAGAGAATACAGAGATAGGGAAGGGCTGTCAGTACTGCCAGATCCTCGAGTTGCTCCAATGCCAATAAAACTGTGTCCCAGATATTGTAACTTGGCATAACACCTTGTTTTTATAAAATGTCTAATTTTATGAGCAAGATCATGGACCTCTGCCAGTCAAGGTATATATACAAAGTATAATGTATTTTGAGACACATTTCATCACACATCATTATACATGCAAAGTTTCATTGCTTTTATTATAAAGAAAAGGAAGAAAGGGACTCCTTTTATGCTCCCTACACTTCTCTGCCTCTCTACCTTGTTTTCCTCCTTTCAGACCTCCTTAAAACCTATCTCTTTGACCAACTCCCTGACCAACTCATCTGATCTAGTGTCTCCTTATGTGGCTCGGTATCCTATTTTGTTTTATAATGCTCCTATGAAGCACCTTTGGACATTTTATTACATTAAAGGCATTATATAAATATAAGTTCTTGTTTTCTTCTGAAGGAACCCAGGTTTTTTTTCCAAAAGCTACTGTCTACCTACAAAGAATTTTCTCTAGCAATTAGCTTCTAATTGGTGATATGTGCCTGTTTATTGGTAATTACTTCTTGTTTCCTTAAGGGGTGACACTAGATCATACACATTTCTGCCTTAGTAGCAGAATACAGTAATATATATTTCATAAATTGTGCTCAATATTTAAGAATGAAATTTAAAAAGACTTGCTTTTAGGTAGCTAGCACCTTTCACGACCACTGACATTCCCAAAACGCTTTACAGCCAATGAAGTACTTTCAAAGTGTAGTCATTGTTGTAATGTAGGAATAGGGCACAAATAAATCATAATCCTTGGGAAAGTGAGTCAATTATATGGAAACAACTGTCAATAAAAGTTCAATAAAACATGACCAATATCTTGCCATGAGAAATCTATCATACTTACAATCGGGCTATCATAATGAGCCCAACTGATTCAATCTATACACTTTCAGCAGAGAGCTACTTGAAGGTAAATCAGTGTCAGACCAGTGGGTGACATTCAATGGGGAGATTCAAGGGGTTCAGAGTAAACATGTTCCCACAAAGAAAAAGGGCGAGACGGCCAAATCTACAGCCGCATGGATGTCAAGGAGCCTACAAGGTAAGATAAGGCATAAAAGGAAAGCTCATGTCCGACACCGAGAACTCAATACTACAGAAAGCTGAGAGGAGTATAGAAAGTGGAGGGGCGAAATCAAAAAGGAAATTAGGAAAGCATAGAGAGGGTCTGAAAGAATATTGGCAAGCAAAATCAAGGTGAACCCAAAGATGTTTTATCAATACATTAAGAGTAAGAGGAGAACTAAGGAGAGAGTAGGGCCATTAAAAGACCAAAAAGGTAACCTATGTGTAGAGGCGGAAGATGTTGGTATGGTTCTTAATGAATACTTTGCGTCTGTCTTCACGAAGGAGGGGGATGATGCAGATATTGTGGTTCAGGAGGAGGAGTGTGAAGTATTGGATGTGATAAGTATAGAGAGAGAGGAAGTATTAATGGGATTAGCATCCTTGAAAGTTGATAAATCACCCGGGCCAGATGAAATGTACCCTAGGCTGTTAAAAGGAGCAAGAGAGGAAATAACAGGAGGTCTGACCATCATTTTTCAGTACTCACCGGATACAAGTGAGGTACCAAAAGATTGGAGGACTGCTAATGTTATACCTCTGTTTAAAAAGGGAGCGAAGGACAGACTGCATAATTACAGGCCAGCCAGTCTAACCTCAGTAGTGGGCAAATTATTGGAATCTATTCTGAGAGATAGGATAAACTGTCACTTAGAAAGGCACAGATTAATCAAGGATAGTCAGCATGGATTTGTTAAGGGAAGATCTTGTTTGACCAACTTGACCGATTTTTTTGTCGAAGTAACAAGGAAGAAAGATGAGGGTCGTGCAGTCGATGTGGTCTACATGGATTTTAGCAAGGCTTTTGACAAGGTCCCACATGGCAGACTGGTTAAAAAAAAATCCCATGGAATCCAGGGAAATGCAGCAAGGTGTATACAAAATTGGCTCAGTGGCAGGAAACAAAGGGTGTTTTAGCAACTGGAGGGCTGTTTCTAGTGGCGTTCGGCAGGGCTCAGTACTGGGTCCCTGCTTTTTGTGGTATATTTTACTGATTTGGACGTAAATGTAGGGGGCATGATAAAGAAGTTGGCGGACGACACAAAGATTGGCCAGGTGGTAAATAGCAAGGAGGATAGCTGTAGGCTGCAGTAAGATATTGATGGTCTGGTCATATGTGGCAAATGGAATTAAACCTGGAGAAGTGTGAGGTGATGTATTTGGGGAGGTCAAACAAGGCAAAGGAATACATGATTAATGGGAAAGTACTGAGAAGTGTAGAGGAAGTGAGGGACCTTGGAGTGAATGTCCACAGATCTCTGAAGGTAGAAGAACAGGTTGATAAGGTGGTAAGAAGACATATAGAACCCTTTCCTTTATTAGCTGAGGTATAGAATATAAGAGCAGGGAGGTTATGCTGGAACTGTATAACTCATTGGTTAGTGCTGTGTGCAGTTCTGGTCACCTCATTACAGAAAGGATGTAATTGCAGTAGAGAGGAGATTTACAAGGATGTTTCCAGGACTGGAAAAATGCAGCTATGAGGAAAGATTGGATAGGGTGGGATTTTTCGCCTTGGAACAGAGAAGGCTGAGGGGAGATCTGATTGAAATGTACAAAATTTTGAGGGGCCTGGATAGAGTGGAGGTGAAGGATCTATTCAACTTACCAGAGAGGTCAGTGATGAGGGGGCATAGATTTAAAGAGATTGGTAGAAAAATTAGAGGGGAGATGAGGAAAAACTTTTTCACCCAGAGGGTGGTGGGGGTCTGGAACTCACTGCCGAAGTGGGTAGTTGAGGCAGAGACCTCAACTCGTTCAAAAGGAGTCTGGGTATGCACCTCGGTGCAGTAATCTGCAGGGCTACAGACCAAATGCTGGAAGGTAGGATTAGAATAGGTGGATCTTTTTTTTTAGCCGGCATAGACACGATGGGCCAAGTGGCCTCTTTCTGTGCCTGAAACTTTCTATGATTTGTTTATCTTGATTCCCTTATCACCTGGACTGCAGAGAATGCATAAATCCAAACATTGTAAGCACTATCTTCTGTGTATGCTGGAACAAAGTTGAATAGTTTGTACAGGTTGCCTTTGTTGTATTGCCAGCTGATTATGATCCATAACTGCAGTTTCACAATGGCACATAGTGTCTCCTACTCCTACTTGTAATTCCCCATGCAAACCTTTCAACATGTGAATCTCGAGTTATTCAGTACTTGTTGCAAACCTTTGGATTCAATGCAGAGACTCATTTTTGTCCCTTTGTGTATGTAATTTAAAACAGTGTGATTGGCTTTTATTCATCTTTTAGATGTTCTGCATACCTAGAAAATCCTCCTCCTATTCTCCCCAAATGAATACATTTATCTGCTGCTGTCATTTTATACCTTTTTTTGCATTTAGCGAGATTAGGATGGGCCTACAAAGTTTGACTTATTGAAAATTCTTTGGGACCTCTATCCCCAACTTCGAGAAGATATATTCTGTCCACCAAAAGGAAAACTGCTATAGTTGCAGAAATTTTTTTTTATTATTACCCAGCAACAGAAATAACATGCTAGTAAGTCAAAAAATACAGAATTCTCAAGACCTTGTACTTGCAGTGCTCAATATTCCTAGCTCCACCTGATGACCTCACAAACCCCAGTTTAAAGCAAAACCTTATGTATTTTTCCCCACAGATAACCTGCTTCCAGGCTTTTATAAGTATTCTGATGTATGAATCAATTCATTGTAAACACTCCATCCTGCCCCCTGGAGATGTCATCAGTGTGTGCTTGTTGCCTCCAATAATAGCATGGCTGAGCTCAAGAATTTCCTGAATGTACTGTGCTGTTAAATTTGCTGTGAACAGATTTTGTCACGTTTAATATGTCTGGAATGCTTCAGTTTGTTGTAGTTCAGCCCAAAACAATGGCCTTGGTTCTTGATAGGATTCAAAGAAAAGAGTTGCACATTCAGACCTGTCCAAGAGAGAGAATAATTTCAGTTCCATTTTCATTTCCGTGTGCAGAATTGAATGACCAGGTTAATTAATAAATTCAGAATAGAACACTATGACTCCTACAAATCAAACATGATACTTTGTCTTGAAGCATTTTACAGGCCATCAGTCTCCCTATGAAGTAGATATGCGTACAATGATTTCTTGTTTGTTTCTCTTTCAGGTTCAAGGTGGCCCTGTATGGCTTTCTGACAACTTGATGAACATGACTTCCACTGTAAAGTTTAGTCCTGGTCACAAACACATTCCTGATCAGGCCTACTCACAGTTGATGTCACAACAAGGCTTTTGTTCGCAGAATATTCAGAGTTCCAGTCGACCTTTTAACCAGCAAAATCTGTGCAGTTCCCAGAAACATTCTTCAATTTCCCCACTTTCTCCGGGACAGATTCCTGGTCACTCTTTTTACATCCAGGCTCAGGCAGCACTGCCCTCTCAGTTTGAGAATAGCAGCAGGGGTCAGCCTTCACCTCATGTTGCAGTTCATCACCAGCTGCCCCCTGCTTCAGCATCCAGCCCAACCAATCTCTCCAAGCAGCATGGAGCTCAACATGTTCATTTTGACGAGCATGACCATGTTCTTCAAGGACAAGCTTTCTTGGGTAAGTTTCTGAAGCTTTGTTGACATTATCTCTTTCAAAGATTCCCCAAATAACTTAATTGGTGAAGGCACTGCTCATTGCAACTAAGGCTGCACTGACCAGGTTGGTCACTGGTATGATCCCTTGCTTGTGTTGAGTTAGCTAACTTCAGCTAGAGCAGCAATGGGGTTACAGATTTGGCTTCAATGCCCCTGGACTGAGGGAGAGTCATCTGTGGTTCTCTTTGTGAACTGCATGTTTATGCATGTATACGTGTGTCTATATGCACCCATCCAGTGAGGGGAGGATTATGGTCTGGTGAAGAACGGCCATTTTTCCTGAAACACTGGAAGGAATCCAGCAAAGGCCAGTACTTTCGAGGATAGAAAGTTGGGGAGGGGAATATTTCAAGAATGTGTGTTTTTTCACCAGTCACAAGAAGACGCCAAGTCTTAGTGAAATAACACCTGTTATTTCTAACTTGTTTAATTTTTGGTGCTGGATCTTGGTTTATAAACTATATTTAATGAGTCTTGTTATGAGCACATAGGACGTAGGAGCAGAAGTAGGCCATTTAGCCCATTGGGCCTGCTCAGCCACTCAATACAATCACGGCTGATCATCCACTTCAATGCCTTTTTCCCCCATACGATCCCCATATCCCTTAATGTCATTGGTATTTAGAAATCTGTCAATCTCTGCTTTAAACATAATCAATGACTGAGCTTCCACAACCCTCTGGGGTAGAGTATTCCAAAGATTCACAACCCTCTGAGTAAATAAATTTCTCTTCATCTCTGTCCTAAGTAGCTTCCCCCTTATTTTGAAATTGTGTCCCCTGGTTCTAGACTCCTCAACTAGGGGAAGTTTCTTACTTGCATCTACCCTGTCTACCCCTTTAAGTATTTTGTAGGTTTCAATGAGATCACCTCTCATTCTTCGAAACTCTCGAGAATACAGGCCCAGTTTCCTCAATCTCTCTTCAGTCCCGCCATCTTGGGAACAAGTCTGGTGAACCTTCGTTGCACTCCCTCTATGACAATAATATCCTTCCTAAAGTAAGGCAACCAAAACTGCGCTTATTGTCCATCTGTGTGCCCTTAACTGAACCTAACAGTAGATGTAACATATCACAGACAATGTGCGAAATTTGATGGTTCTAAATTGAAGTAAATCCTCAACTGAAATTTCAGTTAGAAAACTTCAACTGTGCCAGGTTAAGATTCCTAATTAAATCCATCATCTAAGTTTTTTTTTTATAATGCTATGCAACAATCTTTTTAATCTTCGGTTTGCTATTCCTCCTGTTAATGGGCATGTTCTGATGAATTTCGGGGTCCAGTCAGACAGTGTATGTGAACAAAAAGGATGAAAATAAACTGAGCAATAATATTATTAAGGTGTAATCATCTTGCAAAACTGAAGAAGGCCATTTGGACCCTGGTACCTGTTCCAGGTCTTTGAAAGAGCTAGCCAGTTTAGTCCCACACTCTAGCCTGTTCCCCATAACCCTGAAAATTAGTTCTTTCAAGTACATTTCCAGTCACCCTAGTGAAATTTCCTCTGGAATATGTTCCAGATCTTAACAAACCTCTGTGTGGGGAAAGAAAAATCTATCTTGCATCTATGATCTCTGGTTACTGATTGCCACTTGCCAGAGCAAGCAGTTTCTCCCTCCTTGCTGTATCAAAATCCATTATGATTTTAAATTCCTCTATTAGGTCTCCCCTTAGCCTTCTCTACTCTAAGGAGAACATGGGAACAGGAATAGGCCATTTAGCCCCTCGAGCCTGTTCTGCCATTCAATAAGATCATGACTGATCTGTGACCTAACTCCATATACCCTCTTTGCTCCATATCCCTTAATACCTTTGGTTAACAAAAATCTATCCATCTCAGATTTAAAATTAACCAATGATCTAGCATCAATTGCCATTTGGGGTACAGTGTTCCAAACTTCTTTCGTCTTTTAGAACCATAGACCCATAGAAAAAGTATTGCACAGCAGGAGGCCATTCAGCCCATCGTATCTGCGCCGGCTGAAAAAAAACTAATTTCACCTTCCAGCACCTGGTCCATAGCCCTGCAGGTTACAGCACTTCAGGTACATGTCCAGGTACCTTTTAAAAGAATTGAAGGTTTCTGCCTCCGCTACAATTCCTGACGGTGAATTCCAAACACCCACCACCCTCTGGATGAAAAAGTTTCTCCTCATGTCCCCTCTAATCCTTCTGCCAATCACCTTAAATCTGTGTCCCCTGGTAACTGACCTCCCCGCCAGGGGAAACAGGTCCTTCCTGTCCACTCTATCTGGGCCCCTCATAATTTTGTACACCTCAATCAAGTCACCCCTCAGCCTTCTCAGTTCCAGCGAAAACAGCTTTTGTGTGTAGAATTGTTTTCTAATTTCACTCCTGAAAGGTCTAGCTCTAATTTTTAGACTATAACCCCTAGTCCTAGACTCCCAAGCCAATGGAATTGGTTTCTGTCTATCTAACCTATCTGTACCCCTTAATATCTTGAAACTTCAATCAAATTACCCCATACCCACCTAAATTCCAGGGAATACAATCTTAGTTTGTGCAATCTCTCCTTTTAATTTAACCCTTAGAGTGCAGGTATCATTGGGGTAAATCTATGCAATATATCCTTCCTAAGGTGTGTGACCCAGAACTGTTCATATTACTGCAGGTGTGGTCTAATTTTGATTATTAGTCTTTTGATTATTTTCTGTACCTGTTCATGGCATTTTAATGATGTATGTACCTGGACCGCCAAATCTGTTTGATCTCTACTGTTGCTAGATTTTTATCATTTAGAAATTCTATCCTTTTCATATCTAAAGTGGATGACCTCACACTTGTTTACATTGAAATCCATTTGCCTCAGTTTTGTTGATTCACATAATTTGCATAATCTATCCATATGTTTGTAATTTTTGCCTCCATCACCCTTTGTGTGTAGAAGTATTTCCTAAGTTCATTCCAGAAAGGTCTGTTTCTAATTTTTAGACAATGCTCCATAGTCCTAGATTCTCCAAACAACAAAATAGGGTAGATAGAGAGAAACTATCTGTTCCCACTAATATCTTGAAAATTTGATCAAATCACCCCTTATCTTTCTAAATTACAAGGAATACAAACCTAGTTTGTGTAATCTCTCCTTGTTATTTAATCCTTGGAGTCCAGGTATCATTCTGATAAATCTTGTTACGACCGAGGCGGGAGGAGTGCACTATTTTTCTAGTTCCACTTCTCCACAGGTCACAACATATATTTACATTTTTTCCCAGTTGCCGATACGGTCAATCAGACGCTGTTTTTATCCAGAATAATACACTAAGGCTTCTTTAATCAACAACAAAACTATCAGTTTATTATAGAACAAGTCTTAACCAGTAATGATGCAAGGCATTAACACACAGATTGAAATATAAAGGTTCCCTTTTTACTTTAACCCCTTACACACCACGCACATACATACACCAATTAACCGAAAAAATAGAGATTTACTCTTTAGAGCTCTATTACAAAAAAAGGCAACAAAAATACTTTGGTCAAATACTTGCTAATTCTTAAAGAAAAAAAGAAAAGATGTGGAAAGATGTCAGATGTCCTTTGCTTTGGTTTGGTGTTCCAAATACTCGTCGACGGCTGTCACCAGGATCTTCCTAGAACAGTTCTTGTCAGGCGACGTTGAAGATCAGTTTGGGCAGGCTTTCCAGGAAAAATGCAGCAACAGTTTCAGTCTGTTTCCTACACTTGCTTCTCAGAACAAAGAACAGTACAGCACAGGAACAGGCCATTTGGCCCTCCAAGGCTGCGCCGATCATGATGCCTGCCTAAACCAAAACCTTCTGCACTTCCAGGGTCCGTATCCCTCTGTTCCCATCCTATTCATGTATTTGTCAAGATCCCACTTAAACGTCGTTATCGTACCTACTTCCACCATCTCCCCCGGCAGCAAGTTCCAGGCACTCACCACCCTCTGTGTAAAAAAAACTTGCCTCGCACATCCCCTCTAAACTTTGCCCCTCGCACCTTAAACCTATGTCCCCTAGTAACTGACTCTTCCACCCTGGGAAAAAGCTTCTGACTATCCACTCTGTCCATGCCACTCATAACTTTGTAAACCTCTATCAGGTTGCCCCTCCACCTCCGTCGTTCCAGTGAAAACAAAAAACAGAGCTTCTCAAAGAAATGGAAAACTGGCAGGCTTTTCAAAGAGCTGAGGTGGGGTTTACTCCCTTGACAAGTTTTCTCCAACTGTCTTTTTTTAAACACTGTCCATATCACCAAATCACTGTCCACAGCAAAACCAAAAACCATGTCCCCTATCAATCTTGACCTGGCACTTCTTTGTAAACATCTTTCCCCAGGGCAAAAAAACCCTGCTGGGTAATTATCTGAAGACAGGTGCCTTCCAGTAAGGGCTTGTTTTTAGCACTCCTTGATTATTCCAGTAACTGTTGTTTACAAGCTCAGTCCAAAAGACCTTCTGATAACCTCTTTTTAAAAAAAACACAAAGTTCCAGCATCTATGGAATCTTTTTTCAGTTTTAACACACGAATCCTCATAATTTAACAAAAAAAATGGAAGCACTCTTAACAGTCTACACTGCACCCCCTCCAATGCTATTATATCCTTTCTAAGGTGTGATGTCCAAAGCTGCTCACAGCACTCCAGCTGTGATCGAACCAGGGCTTTTTATAGCTGTAGCATGACTTCTATTCACTTGTGTTCTGGTCCTCTAGATATAAAGGCCAACATTCCATTAAACTTTTTGATTATTTTCTGTAACTGTTAATGACATTTTAATGACCTGCGTATCTGGACCCCCAAGTCTCTTTGGGCCTCCAGTGTTTCCAGTTTTTCACCATTTAGAACTCTGTTCTATATGCTTAGGTCCAAAGTGGATGACTTCACATCTGCCTTCATTGAAATCCATTTGCTGCAGTTTTGTCCATTCACATAATCTATCAATATCTCTTTGTAATTTTACACTTCCATCTACATTGCTTACAGTGCCACCAATCTTTGTGTCAACGGCAACCTGCGATATGTGGCTTTCTATCCCATCATCTAAGTTAATAAATATGGTGAATAGTTGAGGTCCCAATGCAGATTCTTGCGGGACACCAATAGTTACATTGTGCCAATTAGAATACCTGCCTATTATCCCTACGCTCTGTCTTCTGCCACTCAGCCAATTTCCTAACCAGGTGAACAATTTTACCTCAATTCAATGAGCTTCAATTCTCGCTAACAGCCTCTTATGATAGACATTATCACATACCTTCTGGAAGTTCATATACCTAACATCTGTGTCTGTGATGTTCTCGGGACTTAGGTTTGGCCGAGTTTAGTAAGAGATATGAGACAGAGACAGCATGCTGTTGAAACAATGGATTATTCTTTATTCCTTTTTACTTTCAATTTCCAGTTCCTCTGCCAGCATGGGTGTATATAGTGGCCTCAAGTGAACAAAATGCACAATGCGATTTTCAAAACACTACACTGTCCACTATTTTAGTCACCTCTTCAAAAAGAACATAGAACATAAGTAGGAGCTAGAGTAGGCCATTCAGCCCCTCGAGCCTGCTCTGCCATTCAATAAGATCATGGCTGATCTGATTGTGGCCTTAACTCCACTTTCCTGCCAGCCATCCGTAACCCTTGACTCCCTTGTCAATCAAAAGTCTATCTAGCTCAGCCTTGAATATAGTCAATCGCCCAGCCTCCATTGCTTTCGAGGGTAAAGAATTCCAAACACTAACGACCTTCTGAGAGAAGAAATTCCTCTTCATTTCCATCTTAAATGGGGGACCCCTTATTTGTATTTTGAACCTGTGCCCCCTAGTTCTTGATTTCCCCACGAGGGGAAACATCCTCTCAGCATCTACCCTGTCAAGCTCACTCAGAATCATATATGTTTCTATAAGATCACCTTTCAATCTTCTGAACTCCAATGAGTATAGGCCCAACCTGCTCAAGCTTTCCTCATGTGACAAACCCTTCAACCCAGGAATCAGCCTAGCAAAGATTCTCTGCACTGCTTCCAATGCAAGTATCTATCCTTAAATAAGGTGACCAAAACTGTACACAGTATTCTAGGTGTGGTCTCGCCAATGCCCTGTACAGTTGTAGCAAAGCTTCGCTACTTCTATACTCCATCCCCCTTGCAATAAAGGCCAACATCCATTTGCCTTCCTAATTACTTGCTGTACCTGCATGCTGACCTTTTGTGATTTGTGTACAAGAACACCCAGGTCCCTCTGTACCATCAGGCATGACCTTCCATTACAAATCCATCTGGTTCTCTGATCAGCTGAAAATTTTCAAGGTGTTCATTCACCATATCCTTAATTAAAGACTCTATCAATTTCCCAACAACAAATGTTAGATTAGCTGGTCTATAATTCCCTGGTTTCCCTCCCTTCTGAATTAGCAGAGTGACATGCACAATTTTCCAATCTAAAGGAACAGTTCCCGCATTGAGAGAACTTTCTAAGATTATAGTTAAGGCATGTGCAATGTCATCACCTACTTCTTTTAAAACTCAGGGATGGAAACCATCTGGTCCTGGGAATTTGTCACACTTTAGTGCCACTATTTTCTTTATTACTGTTATTTTGCTTATGTTATTTGTTGAGTTCCTATCCCTGATTCAATACTAGTTTCTTTTGAATGGCTGGCATGCTGACCTCTTCCTCTACTGTAAACACTGATGCAAAATAATTATTCAGCATCTCTGCCATTTCCTTAATTTTATTGGAAATATCACTGTTACCGGTTTTCAAGGGGCCTACATTTCGCCTGACCATCCTCTTTTTCCTAATATAATTGTAATTTTTTTTGTTTTGATTTTGATATCCTTTGCAAGTTTCTTCTTGTGCACCTTTTTTGTAGCTTTTACCAAAGGGTGACAAAATAGAGTGTGTTCTTCGCATCTTTCCCATTCACCAGTATCTGTGCTATTTTTGCACTTTTGTATGCTATTCTTTTTGTTTTAGGTTGTCTCTTAGCACTTTACTCATCAATGGCTGTCTTTTATGGCAAGTAGAACTCTTGCCTCTTAGGGATATAAACTGTTCCTGTATCACATTGAATTCTTTTTTGAACACCTCCCACTGATCTTTTGTTTTACCCATTAACAGACTTGTCCAGTTTACATAGACTGTCTCTGTCTCATCCCATTGAATTCAGCTTTAACTAAATCTAGAATCTTGGTAGCTGTTTTTCCTTTCTTGTTGGTCCTTGGGACATATTGCTGCAGGAAGCTATCCCAGACACACTCAAGAAGTTTACTACCTTGCTGATCGTACTTGTCTGCTTATCCCAGTCTATATGAAAGTTAAAATCCCCCATTAAAACCACTCTGCTTTTGCTACATGCTTGTCTAATCTTTGCATTTGTACAATCTACTGCTTCACAGTTGTTACCAAGGGCCCTATACACAACTCTCACAACAGTCTTAAATCCTTTTCTATTTCGTAGTTCTACCTACAAAGTCTCCACAGCCTGCTTACCTCTTGTTATATCCTCTCTTATTATTGAAGTGATTTTATCCTTAATCACGAAGGCTACTCCTCCCCCTCTACCATTTTCTGTATCTTTCCTGTAGTTCTTATAACCCGGTATATTTAGTTCCCAGTCCTGACCGTCTTGCAGCCATGTCCCAGTAATGGCTACCATGTCATGTCATCTAAGTTGAATTTGTGCCTGCAATTTATTCCTTGTGCCCCGTACATTTGTATAAAGAATGCTTATTTGGGCCACACATCCTAACCTGTCCTTTTGGTCCAATGTTTTACTCACACATTTCTTATTTCTCACTCCTTCACATCTTTGTTTTCCCTTTGCATGTAGTGCCTAAGCACAATGTATGACAGTTACTTTACTCCCTTCCCTTTTGATTATTTTCAAAATATTAATTATACTACCTTTTGCACCCGAGTTCTTCCACCCGCCCCCCACCCCCCACTATTTCCCCGCACTTATTAGTTTGAAATCCTTGTGACCGCCCTATTTATCCTTTCCACTGGGACCCTGGTACCAACCTGGTTCAAGTGTAGCCTGTCCCAATACTAGTGCCCGTGTCCCATGAAATGGAACCCCTCTTTCCCAAACCACATCTTTAGCCACATGTTCACCTCCCTAATCTGCTTGTCCCTATTCCAATTTTCACGTGACTCTGGCAATGCAGAGATTGTAACCCTTGAGGTCCTGTTCTTTAACTTAGCTCACGGTTCCTGGTGCACTCCAAACAGGACCTCTTGCCTATTCTCCCCAATGTTGTTGGTCCCAACATGGACCACAACAACTGGATTCTTCTCCAGCCACGACGAGATGTGCTGAACCCTGGCACTGGGCTTGCAATACAACCTTCGGAACTGCAGAGAATTGTATCTATCTGCCTCACTGTATGGTCTCCTACTACTACCACATTCCTTTTCAATCCCCCACTTGAATGGAATCTTGTACCATGGTGACATGAACAGTTTGCTCATCCACTTTGCCCCCATTCAGACAGGGAGCAATAACCTCGTACCTGATGGAAAAGGGCAAAAAGGCCGAGGCTCCTCCAGCTCTGCACCTGGCGTCCTTTTAACTGTCTGACTAGCAGTCACACCTTCCTGTTCCTGATCACTAGCCAGACTTGTACCACTTCCTAACTTAAGGTGTGTGACTGCCTCCTGGGTCAAAATGTCCCTTCCCTGATGCCCCGTAACGTCTGCACCTCGGGTACCAGCGTGACAATTCTGAGCTGAAGTTCCTTGAGGTGCATACATTTCTGCAGATGTTGTCACCCACAAACGCCCATACCACTTGTACTGCCATCTCTGCATAACCTTGTTTTATTTATATAATTAGTGTCTATATTTAATCAACTTATTTTTTTTAGTCCTTATTTCTTCAATCTCTCCACTTAATTGTAGTCCCTCATCCCAGGTAATCATCCTGGTAAATCTCCACTTCTACCCTTTCCAAGGCCTTGATGCCCTTCCTGAAGTGAGATGCCCAAAATTGTACACCGTACTCCAGCTGAGGCTAAACCAGTGAATGTAAAGGTTTAACATCACTTCCTTTTTAGTATTTAGTGCTCCTGTTTACAAAGCCAAGTATCCCATATGCTTTCTTAACTGCCTTAATGTTGTTCCTTTGTTTAAGAAGGGTGGTAAGGATAATCCAGGAAATTATAGGCCGGTGAGCCTTACGTCAGTGGTAGGGAAACTATTAGAGAGGATTCTTCGGGACAGGATTTACTCCCATTTGGAAACAAACAAACTTATTAGCGAGAGACAGCATGGTTTTGTGAAGGGGAGGTCGTGTCTTACTAATTTGATTGAGTTTTTTGAGGAAGTGACAAAGATGATTGATGAGGGAAGGGCGGTGGATGTTGTCTATATGGACTTTAGTAAAGCCTTTGACAAGGTCCCGCATGGCAGACTGGTGCAAAAGGTGAAGTCACACGGGATCAGAGGTGAGCTGGCAAGATGGATACAGAACTGGCTCAGTCACAGAAGACAGAGGGTAACAATGGATGGGTGTTTTTCTGAATGGAGGGATGTGACTAGTGGTGTTCCGCAGGGATCAGTGCTGGGACCTTTGCTGTTTGTAGTATATATAAATGATTTGGAGGAAAATGTAGCTGGTCTGATTATTAAGTTTGCGGATGACACATAGGTTGGTGGAGTTGCGGATAGTGATGAGGATTGTCAGAGGATACAGCAGGATATAGATCGGTTGGAGACTTGGGCGGAGAAATGGCAGATGGAGCTTAATCCGGACAAATGTGAGGTAATGCATTTTGGAAGGTCTAATGCAAGTGGGAGGTATACAGTAAATGGCAGAACCCTTAGGAGTATTGACAGGCAGAGAGATCTGGGCGTACAGGTCCACAGGTCACTGAAAGTGGCAACGCATGTGGATAAGGTAGTCAAGAAGGCATACGGCATGCTTGCCTTCATCGGTCGGGGCATAGAGTATAAAAATTGGCCAGTCATGTTGTAGCTGTACAGAACCTTAGTTAGGCCACACTTAGAATATTGCGTGCAATTCTGGTCGCCACACGACCAGAAGGACGTGGAGGCTTTGGAGAGGGTACAGAGGAGGTTTACCAGGATGTTGCCTGGTCTGGAGGGCATTAGCTATGAAGAGAGGTTGGAAAAACTCGGATTGTTTTCACTGGAACGACAGAGGTGGAGGGGCGACATGATAGAGGTTTACAAAGTTATGAGCGGCATGGACAGAGTAGATAGTCAGAAGCTTTTTCCCAGGGTGGAAGAGTCAGTTACTAGAGGACATAGGTTTAAGGTGCGAGGGGCAAAGTTTAGAGGGGATGTGCAAGGCAAGTTTTATACACAGAGGGTGGTGAGTGCCTGGAACTTGCTGCCAGGGAGGTGGTGGAAGCAGATACGATAACGACGTTTAAGAGACATCTTGACAAATATATGAATAGGAAGGGAATAGTGGGATATGGGCCCTGGAAGTGCAGAAGGTGTTAGTTTCGGCAGGCTTGTAGGGCCGAATGGCCTGTTCCTGTGCTGTACTGTTCTTTGTTATCAACTTGTTCTTTGTTATCAACTTGCCCTGCCACATCACAGATTTGTGAATATGCACCCAGGTCCTTCTCTTCAAAATAGTACCGCTTAGATTTTACTGCTTCTCCATGTTGTTCCTCATAAAGCTGCACCACTTCACACTTAATCACATTAAATTGCATCTGCCATGTGTCTGACCAATTCACCAGTCCGTCTGTGTCCTCCTGAAGTCTGCTACTATCCTCATAGTTTACCATGTTGCCAAGTTTTGTGCCATTTGCAAACGTTAAAATTGTGCTACCTGTACCCCAAGTCTAGGTCATTTATATCTAACAAGAAAAACAATAATCCAATGACTGATCCCTGGGAGACCACATTGCATCATCTATTAAGTCAGGTTGTGGCTTCAAGCCCCACTCCCAAGATTTGACCACATTCTGGGCTCACAGTCCAGTGCAACACTGAGGGAAGTATCATCTTTTGGGTGAAATGTTAAACCAAAGTCTGCCTGTTCAAGTGGAAATTCCTTGTACTTTTAGAAGATGAACTGGGAGTTCTCATGCTGGGCTGGTCAATATTCTACTTGAAATCAAAGCCATCAAAAACAAATTAACTGGTCATTACTTTTATTTGATATTTGTGGGACTTTGCTGTGCACAAAATGGCTTCGGTGTTCACCGAGACTGCACTTCAAAAAAAAAATGAATGGGGTATGGAGCACGTAGGGATTGTCTGAGTATATGAGTAGGCACTTTATAATTGTAAGTCATTTCTTTCTGCATTGAGGACTTTGACTTAGCTGTTAATGGAGGACCCTTTAAACATCAGAAATTTAACAATGCACATTTGATTCTGAATTTGATTATTTATATTGACACAAAAAAATTGTGTTCAGATTTAACAAAAATATTTATTTATTCTGGGCTTCTGATTGGTTTCAGTTTTTTATTCATTATCAGGATATGGGCATCGCTGGCAAGGAAGGCATTTATTGCCCATCCCTAGTTGCCCTGAGAAGGTGGTAATACAATTGAGTGGCGTTCTAGACCACTTCACACGGCAGTTATGAGTCAATCACAGTGGTTTAGAAGAGCTGGAGATAGAGATTGTTTATGAAGGCTTTGTTTAAAAGTGAATATATTTTCAGCATTTACCAGCAACAGGGCCTCCTCTTCAGTCAGATCACCACCCAGTTACTTTTGGACCAGATAGTCTGGTTTTTGAACTGGTTACCTGGAATTTTCAAGTTTTATTTGTTGAGATGCTGTGAGTATATGGTGCAGTGACTATAGTTGGCAATCAAACTAAATGACTAAGAATTCAGATTTTGGCAATGCCACCTTCCATACCAATGCTTCCAATATGCCTTCCTTTTTTCCTCAACCGAGGATTCCCCTGAACTCTGGTTGACCGAACTCTCTACCATAGCTGTCCCATTTCTCGCATTTCAGATCTCACCCACTCTCCCAGAGCCATAATGGAGTTCCCCATGTCCTCACCATCCTCTCCACTCGTCTCCATATTCAACGGGTCATCCGCCACCATTTCCCCTCCAGAATGATGTCACCACCAAACATATCTTCCCTTTCCTTCCCTTTGTGCATTCCGAAGGGACTGTTTGCTCCATGATACCCTAGTCCCCTCTTCAATCATCCCCAACAGCCCCTCCCTTCTCATAGCAGCTTCCCATGCAATACCTACCCTTTTACCTCTTCCCTTTCCATTGTCCAGGGCCCAAAACATTCCTTCCAGGTGAAACAGTGATTGACTTGTACTTTTACTTGTACTACTTACAATTTAGTGTACTGTATCCGCTGCTTATGATGCAGTTTCCTCTACACTGGGGAGACCAAACGCAGATTGGGTGATCACTTTGCAGAGCTCCTCCGTTGAAGCGTGACCCTGAGCTTCTGGTTGCCTGTGATTTTAATACTCTACACCACTCCCACTCTGACCTCCCTCGCCTTCGACACTGTTCCATTGAAGCTCAGTTCCTTCAATGCTGCTGGGTCAAAAACTTGGAACTCCCTTCCGAACAGCATTGTGGGTGTACCTACACCAGATGGACTGCAGTGGTTCAGGAAGGTGGCTCACCACCAGGTTCTCAAGGGCAATTAGGGTTGGGCAACAAATGCTGGCCATGCCAGTAGTGCTCACATCCTGTGAGAATAAATTTTTTTTTAAATGCTCAACAGAATCTCACGGAACACCACCTCATCTTTGGATTAGGCACTTATAGCCTTTCAGACTCAACATTGAATACAACAATTTTGGATCATAAGCACCACACTTTTTTTTAAGAGCAGCTATTTGTAATGATTGTGCTATTGCTATTTACAGTTGCTCCAGGCTCCTCTTTGTTTTTGTACTTGACCCGTTATCATCCGTTTTTGCCTTACACTATCATCCCCTTTTGTCATTTCATCTCTCCTGCCTTCCACCCTATCACAGATCTTCCTTTTGTTCTTGCCTCCCCATCATGACTCTCCTAACATTTTCCTGTCTCTGTACTTGCCTAAAATCTGTTACAGACAGCTCTAACATTTTCCTTTTTCCAGAACAACTCCATTCAAGTGTGACCTTGAGCTTCTGGTCACCTGTCATTTTAATTCTCCACTCCACTCCCACTCTGACCTCTTTGTCCTGGCCTCCTCCATTGTTCTGGTGAAAGGTCTTTGATCTGAAGCATTCACTCTCTTTCTCTCTTGCTAGATGCTGCCTGACCTAAGGACGGCACAGTGGCGCAGTGGTTAGCACCGCAGCCTCACAGCTCCAGGGACCCGGGTTCAATTCTGGGCACTGCCTGTGTGGAGTTTGCCAGTTCTCCCTGTGACCACGTGGGTTTTCGCCGGGTGCTCTGGTTTCCTCCCACAGCCAAAGACTTGCAATTTGATAGGTAAATTGGCCATTATAAATTGCCCCTAGTATAGGTAGGTGGTAGGGGAATTGAGGGAAGGTGGGGATGTGGTAGGAATATGGGATTAATGTAGGATTAGTATAAATGGGTGGTTGATGGTTGGCACAGACTTGGTGGGCTGAAGGGCCTGTTTCAGTGCTGTATCTCTAAATAAATAAATTTCCAGCTTTTTCTGTTTTTATTCAGATTTCTAACCTCCACGGTATTTTATTTTTGTATTTGGAATGGTCTTCTCTGCCCTCATCCATTTTCCTCCTTTCCCTTTCTTCCCCCATGTAACTTACATATACGTACAAGTCACTCATTTTGATTTATTTTTTGGGTATTGAGAAATTCACTAAACTGATATATTTCTGAAGTCAATTTTTTTTGGAAATCATTTGGCAACCAAGATGAAAGTTAGAATTTTTTCCTAGGCACAACAAATTCCTTGTTGAAGCCCCATGTTCAGAAGAGTAATCGGCTCCATTCCAGACTCAGCCAGTGGACTGAACACAGCTATTCAAATCCATTTTCCAAATTGCTCGACAGTGGTGGTGCTCTGAACTCTCCAAACTCCCACAAAGCCCTGCTTCAAGAACATGCTTCCAAGTTCAGTCTGCAGCCCTTCTACAGTCACATCGGAGAACTGCATGGAGACATCCCTGTATTTGTACAGAAGAGGTAAGTGTATGCTTTCAATATTCCAATTTTTTTCTTGACATTTCTATCAGCTGGAGGTCTTTCCAAGCAACACAGGATACCCAGCTCAGCTATCGTATTCCTAGGTTTCTGTCAGTGATACTTGGATTTATAGGATAATTACTTCATATTGACTGATTTTAGGACGTAAATGCATTGGAGGCAGTACAGAAGAAGGTTTACTAGACTAATACCTGGAATGGGCGGGCTGTCTTATGAGGAAGGATTGGACAGGCTAGGCTTGTATCTGCTGGAATTTAGAAGAGTAGGAGGCGACTTGATTGAAACATAAAAGATCCTGAGGGGTCTTGACAGGGTGGATGTAGAAAGGATTTTTCTCCTTTCCTACTTCAGGAAAATGCACCCTTTTAACCTAGTCTCTGCCCCATCCCAAGACCCTTTCCATTCCCACTCCTACCCGCCAAGGTCTTGTACCTGAAAAGCAGGCCTATGTTCCAGCAAATTCACAGTAAAGTACAAGGGTTACTCACCATCCTAAAGCTTGTTTATATTTCTGGTTCTTGTGAATTTCCGAAATTGGAATTGTAAGTATGACAAGAGTATAAATGGTATTATGGCTGGTTTGCAGTCTTCCTACTAAGCACTGGTAAATGGGACAATCCTACCTACTGGGGTTGTCAAGGTCATATCAACATCAGGATTTTCAGAAATGGGGAAAAGAAAACATGTCGCCCAATAAGTCCCTCCCTTTTTGGCAGCCCATTTCCAACTACCTACCTTCACCCGCTAATCCCTTCTAACCCTAGAAATGTATCTATTTGACTCTAATTTATTTGCATTGGCCACATTAGTAATGTTCTCTAATAAGTTATTGCATAATTCTAGTACTCTTTCACTGAAAGATTTCTGTCTGAACTGCCTTCTTTCTCCTCACTTACTAATTTTTCCTTGATATCTGACCCTTGCAGCTTTGCCTGTGTCAACTTTGTCAATTGCTTTCATAATCTTGAAAACTCCATAGTTAAGCATCGTGACATTTAATTCACTAATATGGACATAATTTGCACATGCTAAATTGGGGGCATACGAACATACGAATTAGGAACAGGAGTAGGCGCCTCAGCCCCTCGAGCCTGCTCCGCCATTCAATAAGTTCATGGCTGAACTAATTAACATAGAAAAGAAGGAGCAGGAGTAGACCTTTGGGCCTGCTCTGCCATTCCAAAAAAGATCATGGCTGATAGTCTAACTCAGTACCCTGTTCCCGCTTTCTCACCATATCCCTTAATCCCTTTAGCATTAAGAAATATATCTATCTCCTTCTTGAATATATTTAATGACTTGGCCTCCACTGCCTTCTGTGGTAGAAACTGCCACAGGTTCACCACCCTCTGAGTGAAGAAATTTCTCCTCATCTCGGTTCTAAATGGCATACCCCGTATACTGAGACAGTGACCCCTAGTTCTGGACTCCCGAACCATCGGGAACATCCTCCCTACATCTAGCCTGTCTAGTCCTGTTAGAATTTTATCGGTTTCTATGAGATCCCCCCTCATTCTTCTAAACTATAGTGAATATAGGCCTAGTCGACCCAATCTCTCCTCATACTTCAATCCTGCTGTTCCAGGAATCAGCCGAGTAAATCTTCTTTGCACTTCCTCCATGGCAAGAACATCCTTCCTCAGATAAGGAGACCCAAACTGCACACAATGCTCCAGATGTGGTCTCACCAAGGCCCCTTATAACTGCACTAAGACATCCTTGCTTCTGTACGCAAATCCTTTTGCAATGAAGGCCAACATACCATTCACCTTCCTAACTGCTTGCTGCACCTGAATACTCGCTTTCCGCGACTGGTGTGCAAGGACACCCAGATCTCGTTGCACCTCCCCCTTTTCCCCCCCCCCAGCTTTCTGTCATCTGCAAACTTGGAAATGTTACATTTAGTTCCCTCACCCAAGTCATTAATATATATTGTGAATAGCTGGGGCCCAAGCACTGATCCCTGCGGTACCCCACTAGTCACTGCCTGCCACCCGGAAAAAAACACGTTTATCCCTACTCTCTCTTTGCTGTCTGTCAATCAATTCTGAATCCATGCCAGTATATTACCCCCAATCCCATGTACTTCAATTTTGCACACTAACCTCTTATGTGGGGCCTTCGGAAAATCCAAATACACCACATCCACGTATTCTCCCTTAAATATTCTACTAGTTACATCCTCAAAGAACTCCAGTAGATTTGTTAAGCATGATTTCCCTTTCATAAACCCATGCTGACTTTGTCCAATCCTGTTATGCTTTCCAGGTGTTCTGCTATCACATCCTTTATAATAAACTGTAGCATTTTCCCCACTACTGATGCAAGGCGAATTGGTCTGTAATTCCCTGTTTTTTCTCTCCCTCCTTTTTTAAATAGTGGGGTTACATTTGCCACCTTCCAATCTGTAGGAACTGCTCCAGGGTCGAGAGAATTTTGGAAGATGATCACCAATGCATCCACTATTTGCAGGGCCACTTCCTTTAGTATTCTGTGATGTAGATTATCAGATCCTGGGGATTTGTCAGCCTTTAACCCCATTAATTTCCCGAGCACTTTTTTTTTTACTAATACTGATTTCCTTCAGTTCCTCTCTCTCATTAGACCCTTGGTTCCCTAACATTTCTGGGAGGTTATTTGTGTCCTCCTTGTGAAGACAGAACCAAAGTATGTGTTTAATTGTTCTGCCATTTCTTTGTTCCCCATTATAATTTCCCCCGTTTCTGACTGTAAGGGACCTACATTTGTCTTCACTAATCTTTTTCTCTTCACATATTTAAAGAAGCTTTTACAGTCAGTTTTTATGTTCCCCACAAGTTTACTGTCATACTCTATTTTCCCCTGCTTAATCAACCTCTTTTTGTCCTCCTTTGCTGAATTCTAAACTGCTCCCAATCTTCAGAATTGCTGCTTTTTCTGACAGTTTTATATGCCTCCTCTTTGGATCTAATACTATCCCTAATTTCTTTTGTAAGCCACGGTTGAGTTACCTTTCCGGTTTTATTTTTGCGCCAGACAGGAATGAATAATTGTTGTAATTCATGCACACGTTCTTCAAATATTATCCATTGCTTATCCACCGTCAACCCTTTTAGTAAATTTTCCCAATCTACCATAGCCAACTCGTGCCTTATACCTTCGTAGTTTCCTTTATTTAGATTCAGGACCCTAGTTTCGGATTCAACTATTTCACTCTCCATCTTATGAAGAATTCTATCATGTTATAGTCACTCCTCCCCAAGGGACCCCACACAACACCGTTGTTAATTAATCCTTTCTCATTGCACAATACCCAGTCTAGGATAGCCTGTTGTCGAGTTGGTTCCTCAAAGTATTGGTCTAAAAAACTGCACGTACGCACTCCAGGAAATCCTCCTCCACAGTATTAATGCTAATCTGGTTTGACCAATCTATAATGTAGATTAAAGTCACCCATGATTACAGTTTTACCCTTATTGCACGCGTCTCTTATTTCCTGTTTAATGCCATCACTTACATCTCCACTACGGTTTGGGGGCCTGTAGACAACCCCCACCAACGTTTTCTGCCCCTTGGTGTTTCTTAGCTCCACCCATACAGATTCCACATCATGATTTTCCGAGCCAATATCCTTCCTCACTATTTCATTGATTTCCTCCTTTACTACCTCACCTCCTTTCCCTTTTTGCCTGTCCTTCCTAAATATTGAATTCCCCTGGATGTTCACTTCCCATCCTTGGTCACCATGCAGCCGTGTCTCTGTAACCGCAATTATATCATAACCATTTATATCTACTTGCACTGTTAATTCATCTGTCTTATTGCAAATGCTCCGCGCATTAAGACACAATGCCTTTAGACTTGTCTTAACATTGTTAGTCATCTTAGCTTTTTTTTGCACCATGGCCCCATTTTTGTTTTTCGCCCTTGTGTTCTCTGCCTTACACTTATGCTTCTTACCTTTCTGTCTTTCATTTCTATCCTTGTTTCCCCCTCCTCTGTCTCCCTGCTCAAATTCCCATCCCCTGCCATTCTACTTTAAACCTCCCCAACAGCACGAGCAAACACCCCCCCGCCCTCACCCCCCCGCCGAGGTAATTGGTCCCAGTCCTGCCCAGATGCAACCCGTCCAGCTTGTACTGGTCCCACCTTCCTCAGAACCGGTCTCAATGTCCCAGGAATCTGAATCCCTACCCCCTACACCATTTCTCCAGCCACTTATTCATCTAATATATCATGCTAATTCTGCTCTCGTTAGCACGTGGCACTGATAGTAATCCTGAGATTACTACCTTTGAGGTCCTACTTTTTAATTTATGTCCTAACTCCCTATATTCAGCTTGTAGGACCTCATCCCTTTTTTTAACCTATGTCGTTGGGACCAATATGTACCACGACAATTGGCTGCTTGCCCTGCAGCCGCTCAGAGACATCCTTGACCCTAGCATCAAGAAAGCAACATACCATTCTGGAGTCTCTTTTGCGGCCGCAGAAACGCCTGTCTGTTCCCCTTAGGATTGAATCCCCTATCACTGTAGCCCTGCCACTCTTCTTTCTCCCCTGCTGTGCAGCAGAGCCACCCTTGGTGCCATGAACTTGGCTCTTGCTGCTTTCCCCTGAGCCATCTCCCCCAAAAATATCCAAAGTGGTATATCTGTTAGAGAGGGGGATGGCCACAGGGAACTCCTGCACTACCTGCCTTCCTCTACTCTTCCTGGTGGTCACCCATTCGCATTCTGCCTTTGCATCATTTGCCTGCGGTGTGACGACCTTACTCAACGTGCTATCCACGATGATCTCAGCATCGCGGATGTTCCACAGTGAATCCACCCGCAGCTCCAGCTCCGTAATGCAGGTAGACAGGAGCTGCAGATGGATACGCTGCCTGCACACATGGTCGTCAGGGACACTAGAAGCATCCCTGATTTCCCACATAGCACAGGAGGAGCATATCACAGCTGCGAGCTCTCCTGCCACGACTTACCTTTAGATTACTTAGTTACTCCCTTTAATTAAAAAATACTAATTACAAGGCTAGGGGCCTTGTTCTACTCCAAACACTGCCCACTACAATCTAAAGTCCTTTCCTTTACTTTTGAAGCTACTGATAAATCCTACTAAAAATCAATTCCCACAAGGGGAAACAGTTCACCAGTTAAAATAAACCTTACTCAAAAAAAAAGCTACTCACTTGTTCCTTATTATTAAGCTATTTACACACGCTCCCTAACACTGGTGTACGAACTCAGCTAGAGTTATTCCCTAACATCAGTTACTCACCAACCAATCACCTTGCAGCTTTCCTGTGACATCACTGCTCACTTTGTTTTCAAACTCCGACGCATCTGGACTCCTCTCCACTGCTCTTCCGGAAGGTAAGTGATCTAGGCCGCGAACCTCGGGCTCTATTTATGCGTTGCTCGCTCCGTGTTCTTCCCGCAGGTCCACTGCTCTCCTTTCCTGGAAGGTAAGTGATCTAGGCCGCGAAACTCGGGCTCTATTTATGCGTTGCTCGCTCCGTGTTCTTCCTGCAGGTCCACTCCTCTCCGCTGTTCTCCCGGGTTTCCACTTACCCCCAATAACCTTTCATCCCCTTGCTTATCAAGAATCTGTCTACCTCTGTCTTAAAAATATTCAAAGACTCTGCTTCCACCGCCTTTTGAGGAAGAGAGTTCCAAAGACACACGACCCTCCGAGAAAAAATTTCCCCTCATCTCTGTCTTAAATGGGCAACCCCTTATTTTTAAACAGTGACCCCTAGTTCTAGATTCTCCCGCAAGGGGAAACATCCTTTCCACATCAACCCTGTCAAGACCCCTCAGGATCTTATTTGTTTCAATCAAGTCGCCTCTTATTCTTCTAAATTTCAGCAGATACAAGCCTAGCCTGCCCAATCTTTCCTCGCAAGACGGCCCGCCCATTCCAGTATTAATCTAGCAAACCTTCTCTGTACTGCTTCCAATGCATTTACGGATGTGGAAGCTTTAGAGAGGGTGCAGAGGAGATTTACCAGGATGCTGCCTGGACTGGAGGGCATGTCCTACGAAGAAAGATTGAGGGAGCTAGGGCTTTTCTCATTGGAGCGAAGAAGGATGAGAGGTGACTTGATAGAGGGGTACAAGATGATGAGAGGCATAGATAGAGTGGATAGTCAGAGACTTTTTCCCAGGGTGGAAAGTGCTATCACCAGGGGGCATAATTTTAGGGTGATTGGAGGAAGGTTTCGGGGAGATGTCAGAGGTAGGTTCTTTACACAGAGAGTGGTGGGTGCGTGGAATGCGCTGCCAGCGGTGGTAGTAGAAGCAGATACATTAGGGGCATTTAAGCTACTCTTGGATAGGTACATGGATGATAGTAGAATGAAGGGTAGGTAGTTACTTAGATCTTAGAGTAGGTTTAAGTTTCGGCACAACATCGTGGGCCGAAGGGCCTGTACTGTGCTGTACTGTTCTATGTTCTACATCCTTCCTTCAATAAGGAGACCAAAACTGTACACAGTACTCCAGATGTGGTCTCCCAATGCCCTGTATAGCTGAAGCATAACCTCCCTACTTTAGTATTCAATTCCCCTCACAATAAAATAATTATTCCAACTTTTCTTTGGAGCCAACTTCGATCAATGTAATCCTGATTTAAAAGTACTATATTTTATGTACTGATGTAACTTTTCTGATCTATCTTTAGTTAGGATAATCTATACACAATTGCTTTTCACTTTTACATATAGCATGTTGAAGGTGCACAATGCTGTTTATTTCTTCTACTTCAGCACAGAACAGCCATCAACATGGAATCAACCTCAGATCCCTGAGCTAGCAGAGATGCCACCTCAATCCAGGCTACTTCAGTATTGCCAAAACCAGCTGCAAAATACAGGACAACAAAATCCCCCTCACCTCTATGACAGGATGGTTAAAGACCCTCAAAAGTACCCCCTATGTGGCCTTTATCCTTTCCATCTCCAGAGCTACCACCAAACAATTGTTACCCTTTTCATCTGCAGAACCCTCTGCTCTGGACTTCACTCAGACATCTCATGCTCCCCTTGCACAGAATTATGGGCGAGGGACATCTTCAGATCTATTGAATGAGTATCCATTGGAAACTGTAGGTCACAGCCCAAACTCTACAATCTTACCCAACAAAACATATCCAGGGCAACACTACCAGCAGGAGCCAGAAATAACCTATCATTCCAATATTAAGTCCAAGAAACTTCAAGCAACAATTGAGGTAGGGAATGTTGTACCTTACGGTTGCTTATATTTCTACTCATGACCTTTCTAAGAAAAATTCGTAATGTTGAAATGCTTAAAATCGGTCATGTATTTTAAGTTCTTTTGTGGAAAGCTGTTTCTGTTTGCTCTTAGTTGGCCTGCTCCTTGCACAATGTAATACTCTAAGCAGATCAATTAGACCTCCAGTAAGGAGAGAAGACAGTGGAGCTGACCTGTTCACATTAAAACATCATTGTTGTAACACATTTTCATCCGAGTTACTAAAGAGCCCTGTTTTCTGCAGCATTCAAGTGTGTTTCTTGGCAGATTTACTGTTGAGACACATGAGAGCAGGGTTGTCCAACATACATCCTGCGCACTAGGATCCAACCAGCCAAAGGTTTCCATCTGGCTCAGGTATGTAAACTATACCTGGGGCCATTCCGCATCCTGACAAGGGCTTCGTGATTGGAGATGGGAAATTTCCCTTTGTCTTCTTGCAGGCGGGACTTTTTAAAAACATCATGCTGTGAGTTTCACAGCAGACAATTTCAGTTTTTCTGACTTTTTTTAAAAGCCCACCAGAAAACCCTGAATCTGTCCCAAGTTGGGAAACGCCTTGCTGCTTCAGCAGCAGTCAGCTGTGAAACTGACAGTGCGATGTTTTTAAACAAACTGACCAACCACAAGGCTGCTGTGCTGACTCTCCTGCTCCCTGCAACAGTCGGAGAAAGAGAGACAGGAGGGAACAGAGTAGGGGAAACGACATGAGAGAGAGAGGGGGAAACACAGAGTGGGGGGGAGCACAGAGAGAGAGGGGGCAGACAGAGAGAGAGAGAGGGGGCAGACAGAGAGAGAGAGAGGGGGCAGACAGAGAGAGAGAGAGGGGGCAGACAGAGAGAGAGAGAGGGGGCAGACAGAGAGAGAGAGAGGGGGCAGACAGAAAGAGAGAGAGGGGGCAGACAGAGAGAGAGAGAGGGGGCAGACAGAGAGAGAGAGAGGGGGCAGACAGAGAGAGAGAGAGGGGGCAGACAGAGAGAGAGAGAGGGGGCAGACAGAGAGAGAGAGAGGGGGCAGACAGAGAGAGAGAGGGGGCAGACAGAGAGAGAGAGAGGGGGCAGACAGAGAGAGAGAGAGGGGGCAGACAGAGAGAGAGAGAGAGAGAGGGGGCAGACAGAGAGAGAGAGAGAGAGAGAGGGGGCAGACAGAGAGAGAGAGAGAGAGAGGGGGCAGACAGAGAGAGAGAGAGAGAGAGAGAGAGAGAGGGGGCAGACAGAGAGAGAGAGAGAGAGAGAGAGAGAGGGGGCAGACAGAGAGAGAGAGAGAGAGAGGGGGCAGACAGAGAGAGAGAGAGGGGGCAGACAGAGAGAGAGAGAGGGGGCAGACAGAGAGAGAGAGAGAGAGAGGGGGCAGACAGAGAGAGAGAGAGAGAGAGGGGGCAGACAGAGAGAGAGAGAGAGAGAGGGGGCAGACAGAGAGAGAGAGAGAGAGAGAGAGAGGGGGCAGACAGAGAGAGAGAGAGAGAGGGGGCAGACAGAGAGAGAGAGAGAGAGGGGGCAGACAGAGAGAGAGAGAGAGAGAGAGAGTGGGGCAGACAGAGAGAGGGGGCAGAGAGAGAGAGAGAGAGGGGGCAGAGAGCGAGAGGGGGGGCAGAGAGAGCGAGAGAGGGGGGGGCAGAGAGAGAGAGAA